>NW_008628940.1:0-12142 GCF_000691845.1 Merops nubicus
TGATTCTATGATTCTATGATAAAATATAAATATTTTACCACATTCACTTACGATTACAGTAACTTCACTAGTCATTTGTAAGAATAATCTCACAAATATCTTTCCGAAAGTTACCAAAATTAACACACTGCTAGTCGTCAGTGTTTTCTATTTCATTAATAGAATTCAACATTCTAAATTTCATCTAATCAATAAAACTGCTGCTTTCTTTGTGCTAAAGGTAACTTTTTCTATTATGCTGCCCTGGTTTGGGGTAGAACAGAATTAATTCTGTTCAGTGATTTTACTTTTTAGCTCAAGTTATTCTAATTAACTGCACTTTCTGAAGTTAACAGCACATTTTCACAGACTGTCTGCTTCTAGCAGTGATAATGCTCCATGTTTAGAGTTACTGCCAGGAATTGGTGTGCAGACCAAGGTCACTGCTAAAGCTTCTGTACCACACTGAGGGGTACAGAAAGTAAAGGCACACCTATGGGGAGGAGCGAGCAGGACAAGTGACCCTAGGATTCACCAATGGGGTATTCCATCCCATGTCAGTCACATCCAGCATAAAGCTGAGGGGTCACGAGGGTCACCCCTTCTTCCTCTCTTTTGCTACTCCTTCTATGGCCAGCATCTGAGGAGGACTTCATCCATCCTGCCTTTGATCCGGAGCCCTGTGTTCCTGAACTGAGTTCCAGAATCCAGCTCTTGTACCCAGTCTCCGACTCTGTGGCTGAGTCCAGCCTGGGACTTTTGCCTGGGGGCTGCTCCACAGCATTGGGGGTGATGGTGACATCTTTCCTTCGGGCACAAGAGGGAGTTGGATTTGATACTCGTTTTGTATATGTTTGTATATGTTCCATTTTAGTAGTAGTATTTTCATTAAAGCTGTTTTACTTTTCTTTCCTAATCAACAAGTCTCTCTCCCTTATTCCCTTTCTGTTTCCCTTTGGAGAGAGAGAGGAGTTAGCAGAGAGCATCTGTTACAGGTCTGGGGGTGATCCTGACCCTAAACTGTGACATATGCCTATATACAAAATTTTCAACAAGACAGCTTTCTCCTGAACCTTCACATGGTCAGAAATTGTCCCTTGTGCTTCATAAACCATAAAGTGAAATTGATATTAAATACATAAAATTGTCTCTGCATCCTCACCTTCCCAGAAATATCTCAGCCAGATCATTTTGAGCAAGACTAGACATCATTCAGTTCAGCATTTAACATTACTGAGGGGAAAAAGCATCTGAAGTGGGTCTAAGAATTTCCAGTAGTGGATCTTTTACTAAAGTAGTAAGTTTCAATGTCATTAAACACACAACCATTTTAAGAGGCTCTATAGTTTTCCTGTTGTTGCTGTTTCATCCTCTACAAGTTGGGCTGAAACACTTATCAACCATGCATGAAACCATACTCTGCAGGGATAAAAATGTCTCCCTTGAGCTATCAAAAGAAGTGCTCAGAAATAAAACCAAAAACTGGTTAAAATAATTATAAAAGGAAAACCTGTGATTCCTTTATGGTCATTGGAAAAATGATCATCACTTAAAAGGCCAAGCTTTGACTTTTTTGGTGAAAAATAAAGAACAAAAAGATAATTCCAGAAGAGCAGTGAGGTGTGCATCAAAAGGGTAAATTACTCCATCAGTAACTCAAAAGCAGCAATGTCCTTTTCAAAAAATAAAGGTAAGGAAAAGAGATTAATTTAGCAATGTATTTAGAAGATCAAAGGGCTCATTTTGATTTGATTTGATTTGTATTTGTCTTGATTTATATACATGAAAAGTACATACCCCAGGCTTAAGAGAAAAAGAGGATAAGAAATCCAAAGCACTGAAATTAACATCAGGGGAACAGAACAGGAAACAACTTCAAGACCAATAAGTAGCTATGACTTTTTCTGTTATAAACATTTTGACCTTTTTAAAATATGACTTCTAGAATTGCAAGGGTAACATAATCAGGACACTTTCAAAGGACACTGATTCAATGCAATAAATTGAAGAGTTCTCAAAGAGCTGAAAAAAGTAGAGCTAATAAAATGTTAAACTGTGATTCTCTTGTTTTTTAATAATCTTGGCCATTTTAAATTGATGCATTAGAATACTAATACGCTTCTGTACATTTGATAGCAAATTTCAAAACTTATTTGAATTATCAATACAATGGAAACTTTTGCAAGGGCTGTCTGTACAATGGTATTACAACCATAGATCCAACGTTAAGATACTGTTATTGCTAAGCATATCTATCTCATTGCTATTTATATATATATATATCTTATGTATGTTAATGAAAACTTCATTATATTTAAGTGATGCAGTTCCAAGAAGTCCTTACGAATTACAGAAAACATGTGAACCAAAAATACCATGCTGCTCTGAAAAAAAGTACAGAAAATTTTAGCTTGTGTGAGAGAAAAAAAATGCAATGTGTTACCTACCTAAAAAAAAAAAAACAAAAAACCAAAAAAACCAGAAAGCTTTCTGTGGAACTGAGTTGAAAAACAGCTGAGAGTATATTCTTTTTCCTGAGGCAAATGACTTGATGATATAGAAGAATCCTTTCCACCCACTTACATGTTGTTCTCTGAGTATACGCTTTATTATGGAGAAGTGTGAGCCAGCAGCTTTGTGGTGGATGGAAACCAGGAACACTAGGGAATCCCCAGGCTAGGCAAGCAACACCCAGCCAGGGAGGTGGGTAGCTGGGGGGAGTCCCAGCCCCTGGCATCAGGCATCTCTCAGGGGTCTGGGAGGAGCTGAGGCTGTGCTAGGATTTGGGCCCACAGGTAGGCTCATCTCAATGGGGTTCACGGCTGTCAGGGCTGTGGGCACTTGGTGAGCAGGCATGTTGTGGGGGCACTGGGGCACTGAAGGCCCTGTGGAGCTGAAACGGGGTCCTGGGACCTGGGCAAGGGTGCAGAGAGACCCCAGGTGTGATTGGACAAGACAAGTAAGACCTGAAAGTGTCTGAATAAGACCTGGCACAATTAACCTGAACTTTCACATCCAAATAATCTACTCACTTAGCTTCTATCTTCTTTCTTCATGTTTTAAAACTTTTCTTATTACTGCTTACAATTGTCTTCTGCATCTTTCCTCATGACACCTTGGAGCATACAGGTCTATTCTGGCCATTTTATATATAGTGAAATCAGGCATAAAAATAGTTCTTGATTTTGCTCTTGGAAGCAAACAATGCTGTGTAGTGTGGAAAAAACAATGGAAGATTGGCAAGGAAGATTGTAAACACACTCAAGTGACTTGAATGTAGGGTATTCAAAAATGCATATATTGCATTAATTGCTGAGCTTTGTGCTTGACAAGTAGAATATCTGCATTTATGTCTGTGAAGGACTCAGTGGCATCTTATTAAAGATGCTTGAGAATCCTGCCCTGCTGTGGGAAAGTTCCAAGCACAGTGGAAAACTACACCTGCAAGAATCCTTAATATATGGGAGAAAGCAGCATGTCTCAAAATTTTTTCACTCTCTAGCAAAGACCAAGCTCCACGGTACCTTCATCTGCACTTGCATGCCTCTGACCAGGTGCTGCTGCAGACATCCCCCATTTCACAAGGGAATGAGGATAAAATTACTCTGCATTTTAACCATGATTTTGTGGTTGTTCCTGTGTCCTGCTTGTGCTGGCTCACACACAGAGCAAGTACAAGCTCTGAGGTCATTACTAAATGTTTTATTAAGTAAGGCCAGTGCTTATGGGCTAATGTCACATAAAGATCCAGATATTAATACATATGTGAAATGTAACTTTTAATGTCTCTATCATAAAACAGAAATAGTTGCCTTGCTTTGGGTAAGTTATGTCATTATCTGGGAGGAGTTAAATATCTGAGAATGAAATCCATGAAAAACAGAATATTGAGTAAGAATGTGCCTCAGTTATGCTGTAGAAAATACTTGAGACTCAGACTTGAGAAGTTGCCTGATTAACAGACAGTAGAAGAAAAGATGCCCAACAGTGAGGTCCTCCTGGCCTCCCTATTACTGTGATTCTCCTGGCCCTGTTTTCCACATCTTTTATTCTTCAGTAGAAAGTCTGGTGTGTCTCATCTGCCTTAGAGTTCTAGCAGTTTAGTTTTCACTCCTGCCTAGGAAGATCAGTGACAACTCCAAGAAAGGCATGGAAACTACAAAGCTAAAAACAATTTGCAGTGGAGAGTGAAGAATTGAGTGTCCCAACAGGAAAGACAAAGTTTAAATTCACCTATTTGCAGTGTTTCATGTTGAAAGTATAGATTTCTTAATATAGAGAAGAAAACAATGCAAGTACAATTCTTCAGCCTAGTCATTGGAGTCCTTGCTGAAGCAAGGGTAACTCTGGATTCTAATTCATGCTCCAGTTATTTTAATGACTTAAAAAAAAAAGTAGCTTTCATTTGCAAACCTGCTAATTCTGAAGTTTCTACTCTCTTGAGGAAGAGCTTTATTTATCCCTGCTTACCTTTGCTTTTTCTCTAGCTTCCAAAAGCATTAACAAGAACACCTTAGATCCTCATCAACCTATCTAATCCAGAACTGGCAATTCAAACACTCCTCTGAGAGGTCCTTATTTCAAGCAGAAATACAAATTAATGCCAAGTCCTTCACATTCTTGATAATGCTGTAATTGTTAAGACAGTGCACAAAAGAGCTGTCCATTCTTAAGATTTTCTGGAACAAAAATGTTGACACAGCTATACTGGTTTTTCCTAGGTAGAGTTGAGTCTCTTCATAGCAGCTTGTATGGCACTCTGTTTTGGATCTGTGATCAAAACAGTATTAATAACACACCAATATTTCAGCTATCACTGAACAGAACTTATATACCACCAAGGTCTTTTCTGTTTCTCACGCTGCTCTGTCAGTGAGTATGCTGGGGCTGCACAAGAAGATGGGAGGGGACACAGATGGGACAGTTGATGTCAATTGACCGAAGGGATATTCCATACCATATGACATCATGCTCAGCAATAGAAGAGGACATTTAGTGTTGCAATGTATTACCAAGTAAAGATTGTACATCCAGAAGCCTTGCATGTTGCCCAAACACCTGCCTGTCTATGGGAAACAGTGAATTAATCCCTTATTTTGCTTTACTTGAGTGCACAGCTTTTGCAAATCTTATTACTCTCCCGTTCTCTCAGCCCATGAATTTTCTCATATTTGCCTTTCCAGTTCTCTCCCCACACTCTACAATGGGGGAGTGAGCAAGCAGGTGTGTGAGGCTGAGCTGCCCAAAACATATAGCTTATTTTGTAATATTGTCTAACTAATACTGTAAGTGATTATGTAAGTTAGATGTAAATGAAAATCATTTCACTATCTAGTAGATATACTAATTAACAAAAATTAGGAAGGACTTAGGAAATTAGTAGAAATTACTATTTAAATTAATATTTAAAGTTCATAAATTAAAGAATTTCATAGGGAAAACATTATGCAGAGGTTTTCCTTTTAACAAGGAAAACAAAGGAACTAACTGATGAAAAAGCAGAGAGAGGAAGGATCACTTCCCTTGACCTGCTGGCAAAATTCCTAACACGGCACAAGATAATTTGTTTGATTGTAAAATAAAAGAATATTCATTTCTCACTCAGTGGTGTCCTGTAACTCTAATGTATTTAATACGACTGATCAAAGATGGATCAGATTAATGTCACAACTGTTATTGCATTGTAACTCCAATCAGGTCAACAGATTTATTCTGCAATGGTTGTTTTAGCATTCAGTTTGCAGTTCCTTTTCCTTAATTTCATGCCAATATTCTAGGTACATCACTTTGTCCTGCACTGAAATACTTTTCTCTGACTTAATATTTAAATACATGGGCTATTTGTAGCCTGTTAATTCTCCTTGGCTTTTATCATTGCTGAGTCAAGTTATACATACTTTCTTCTTTTCATCTTTCATCAGAAATCAATCCCTCTATTTTCTGTCCTCTGAACTTCATTCAGTTTGTCAATATCTTGTTTTTGGAACATAGCATCTAATATGAAAGGCAATATTCAAAATATATTCCCTTCAGAATACCCCAAAGAAAGAGTTGTTTTGTTGGTTGTTGAAACAGTACCAAACTTTTTGCTGCATTCTGACCACTTTGTGTTTATTATGACACCTGCAAAATCACAATAAACCCAGGTCCTTCATAACGTGTATCTCTATCTATTCTGTGCCTGTTTGACAAGGCTCATACAACAGCAAACTTACTTGGAATGCCAGTGAAGGAATCTCTCAGAACTGAACACCAGTAATCAAGGCAAAGCACAACAGAAACAGCTTTCATAAACATGTTGCCTCTCTTATGCTATCTTTAAATTCAAAGTTTATAGCAGACTTTGTAGGTTTTGTAGTTTTCATCAAAACTACACAAGTTTCTTGAAGTTATTAATGGCATAAGGCAACTCAGGACTCAATCATTTTTATTTCCCCTGTTATCATAAATGACATTGTAGGGTAATAATTTTATTAATTTATCAAGTTCCATCATAAAAGTATCCTACATTGTAAATTACTCTTAATAATAAGATGGGGATAAAAACTGCTACATCTAGTTTACAAACTCAGAAATTAAAGGTACAGATGCTAAGGGATTTTCTGCTGGACACAACAGAATAGAGATTGCCATTTCTGAGGTATAGAACTAGTACTGCCTAGGTTGTCTGTGATAGATTTGCTATGAAAAGAACATAAATGAAAAGTATCAAAAATAAATTATTAACTAAGCTGTTTGTCATTTCCAGTGACAGTTTCCTTATTAAAAAATGTATGTGGTAACATGCACACATATTAATAGAGGTATTAACAAGAAAATGAAAACCAGCTCTAAACTACAGAGCAGTTGTATTTTTTTTTTTCTGTTGAAATTACTCCCATTAGAATTTCACTGTGACAGTAAGAAGTAGCCTTTTAGCTGTCTGCTAAATCAGGTTAGAGGATTCTGTATACCCATGCAGTCAGAATATATAATGTGAAGTGGCTATCCTTAACCTCAATTTCTTCTGTGTCTTTGAACTTAATGTACAAACAAGAAAGTCTATAGAGTGATTATAATTAATTGGTATACCTGGTAGCACCACACACTTGCTGGCAGAACAAAGAATTTAAGACTATGTCACAGTTAATAAATTTGCTGTATTCCTGTATTTACTATCACCAATTGTTTCTGCAATTTTTTTTGCCAGACTCTGAACCACTAAGATTATTTTTTGTTTTCAATCTGAATAGAAACTTCAAAATATAAACCACAAAAATGTTCTTTTGTTTTGAAAAAAAACCCTGTCATCTCTTTTCCATCTTTTTCAATCAAAAGGCTAAGTTTTATTACATCGAAAGTGAACTCACCATTTCTTTCTCTCCAGAAGTTTCTATTTTCTTCATTAATCAGCTATGATAACACCATAATTCCTGTCATACCTGTTTTGTTTTTTTTGTGATTGACTTCTGTTTGCTTTTCTTTATTTGTCCTGCATGTATAGGGTATTTTTAACTCTTATACAGACTGTGACATGCTAAGCCTACTCTAGTTCACATAATCACTGAGATAATTTTGTTAATCACTTTGATAACCCTCTGTCATGGTTACAGGGGCTGGGACCAGTTTATCCTTATGTGGGTAGAACCAAAAACTGTGTATTCTATACTCTCTATGTCAGTGCTCATGGACTGCTAAGAAAATCACGGGTAGCAGCTGCCCAGGACAGACCTCACGCCCCAGGCTATAACAGATAAGGAAAGAGGTGCAAGGTCAGGGGAGATGTTAACACCTTCCCACCCAGCAGGAGGAGTCCTCCCTGTTAATGGGCCCATCCATGCCTTGCCATATGACTCATACAGAGCTCCCCCCAGGAGCTATTTCTGTTTAATGGACCATCAAGGACCCACTGCATGACTCATAGACTGATATCAACCCATTGTGAGATGCTCCACCCAGGGGGAGGAGCCAAGTGCTCCCACCTGGATATAAACTGGGGTTAAGTACAGCACAGGGGGCCTTACCCACTGGATTTCCAGAGGACAAGAGCTACCAGATCTTTTCTACAAGACCACTGTTTCATCTGGACTGCTACCACCACCCTAACTACAGAGTATCAGGTTGTATTCTGACTCTGTCTGTGGTTTTCCTTTGTATTATTGCTTTTATTTTATTTTTTCTTATTAAATTGTATTTCTGACTTGGAGTTTCTCACTGGTTTGTTTTCAAACCATTACACCCTCCATCTTTTCTCTACATTTCAAACACATTCAACTGCATCAAGCTAGGTTTCTTAGGACATACCTTTCATTTCTCATACAACTTCCCTCCTTTTTATTTATGCTTTCAGTGTCGTATCATATCATTATCATCTACTAATACTTTACCAAAATTTCGGTTCTTTTGGTTCTTTTTGTGAGTTGTTGTTCATTTGTTTCAGAAACCTGATTTCACTGGTCTGTGAAGCTATGCCAACAAAAGAGATTCAACAAGCTTTTTGGGTTACCTGTTCTAGTGTCCTATTACCTTCATAATGAAAATGTTTTTCTAACACCCAGTCTGAACTCCATACAACAATTTCAAGCTGCTGCCATTTGTTTTACCATCTTCCACTTTACATCCGTCATATTTTCAAACTCTCTGCCAAGAAGTTATGGGCTACCGTTCATATTGCATCTCAGTCTTCCTTTCAATGTAATAAACAAGCCCAGTTTTCTCAGTTTCTCCCTGCAAGAATCTGTAGATTTGTCTTCATGTTTATCAGAATCCACTTGGATTGAAGCTCTAGAGTTTGGTGTGTTAACTGTTCCTATTTTAGTATTGCCCACAAATTTGCTGAAGATATGTTTTGACCTATCATCAATGTTGTTGGTGAAGATATAGAAGCATATTAACACATTATCAACATAGAGATATTGTACTTGTTACCAGCCACCAAATGGATGTCAAGGCATTGATTACTATCCTTAGACACTTGTGTTCCATTCAAATCTCTGCCCATCCAATTGTTCAGCCTATAATTCCTCTATATTTAAATACTACCACTGAATGCACTGTTGAAAGCAATCAGCTTACCATGTTTTGCCTTATTAAAGCTGTGTCAACTCTTCCTGCTAACTTTCTCTTAATTTACATGCTTGGAAATGTTTTTCAAGAGGAAATTCTCTATGATCTTTCCAGAGACTGAGGTTATACAGACTCGTCTACAGTTTCCAGATGTTGTTTTAATGATGTTCATAAAACTTTTTCCAATTGCCAGAAACCCTCTATCCCCCCATCACCAAGATTTTTCATATAGGGACAACAGCCTCAGAGTATCATCACCCAACTCTTTTCAATGAGTCTTTAATTCATTTTCCCCACTGTTGTAATTTTCTGCCATTTATATAATTATTGCTAATCTAAAACCAAAAGTGTGACACCAATGGAAGTGTACAAGTGAAAAGAAGAGCAAAATATACCTTTTCCTGTAAAATCATGTATTTTAAGAGCACTATAGGACTGATTTATGTGAACATTTGGCTTACTGTTATGTGAAAGAAATTTGATTTATCAAAGATTTTCTGGAAAATTTAATTCCAATGCATACATGCTGGTTGGACTTCCTCAGGAGAAGGTGACACTATAATATTTTATCCCAGTGTTATACATTCTCCTGGGTCTAAAGAGAATTTCCCAACTTTAGATTTCAGAATTCTAAAGTTCACATTTCACAGCAGTTCATAAAAAGACTAGCATCTCTCACAAGACTGATGCTATTAAAAAATTAATTCCTGAAGCACTGAGATAGTCCAAGTCATCACAAATGATTCACCATAACTGATTATAACCAACAGAAAACAGAGAATAGGCAGATAGGTTTAAACACTTTGTATATGCTTCTTTTAATGAGTTAAATCATCTGAAAAATTATTTATTAATGAAAGCCATTCGATTTCCACAGCTCAATTTAACAAATCTATACTAAGAGCTTGCCAATGTATGATCCTAACTACCCCTTATGATAATTTTTTGGCATCTCTAAGGGGAATGGGAAAAGAAAGTATGCTAAACTGTGATGAAATACTAAGCAGTCTGTTAGTAGCATCAGTTTTGTTACAGTCTTTCAGTATTAAATTTCTTTCTTTAGTGGTTAAGTAACTAACCTTTCAGGACTGCAGAACTTAATTCCAAAACAAAGCCAAGTAACTAAAATATGAAGGGATATTTCCAAGACAAGAAAAATACTGCTGTTTTATAGCTTATATTTCAGTTGATTTTTTTCCTTCTCAATAAATAAAGATTCTTAAAATATTGTTAATAAACTTCACAGTTGAAATCTTTGGATATGTGGGTTTTTTACACTTATTAGGGTAGATATATAAAGATAAAGCTTCCCAGTCCTAATATTTTTTATTTTTTTTTAAGAGTAATTTTTCACTATGACAGAAGGTTATCAACTTTTTTGCTTTAAAGAATTTGGAAGCTGAATCTACTACAATACAGAAGCAAAACAGCTACAGTCCAGTAATTCTACCTCATTGGAAAAAATAGAAAAGACAAGCTTTACAAATCATTCTCTATGAAGGTTTTAAAAGATAAAATAATTACTGGTAGTACTGTTGTGGCCAAACTCTTCCAGATGTTTATCGCAGTGTGAAAGAGATAAGGCTATGCTTTGCCAAGGTGAGTAGGATCCATCCTTTCTGTAAGTAAGGATTTGTTGATAACATTAATGAAGCTTGGAATTGCAGCTTGGAAATTCAGTTTGAATTGATTAATGAACATTGCATAAACAAGTGTACAAGTCAGAAGAGGGGTTCAGGAAGAGGTATTTTTAATAAACATTAGTAGTGTTTACTTTGTTTATGAAAGGTTTCTTGAATTAAAAGACCACGCTAGCTAGATGACATCATAACAACAGAATGCTCTGGTAATTTGACATTGGAAGATTCAACTTTTGTGGCTTCTAAAGAAAGAAATTAGTTCAATTTATTTCAACAGGCAAGTGGTTGAAAATGCCAGAGACAGATTCATTGCATCTGCTTTTCTCTAGTGTTCTACAGGGCAGCAATCCTGTTTTGCTCATGAGATTTGACAGCACCAGTACATCGTTATCTGCTGCAGCAGATGGTCTTTAGCTATGACTTCCCATATTGTGGAATTAAAGCCATACAACCAAAAATTTGCTGAGCATATCTTTGTAAATATTTAACTGGCCAGAATTTCGGCCCATTACCGTATTTTTACAGGTCATCAAAAATTGTCTTTCTACAACATGTTCTCCAGAATCCATGCTCAATACACAAACCTCCACGGATAAACCTATCAATCCTTCAGTGTTAAGTAAAGAAAACAAACTATGTCATAATATAGAAATATCAGATATATGAATGTGGCTACATTACATCTCTGAGTAACCTCTGTGAAATAAAAAGTTTCAAACAGTTCAAATAAAAAAACTCTTTTTTTTTCTCTTAGCAAATGACTTCAAATTTTTTTATTAAGAATTAAAAAATTATATCCTTTTTGCTTTTTTAATGGAGTTAGAATTGATAATCTGGGCAAATGCAGTTGTTTCTGCTCTCTTTAAGCTGTGGCTTAAAGGTCCTAGGAGTCCTAGTCTGCGGGAGTTCAAGCAGTTTCTTGGCACAAGGATGGCTACTATGGTGCAAAGTACCGAGATAATTTGCAGAGAGTAAAATAGTAGGTAAAATTAAACTAGTCTTTTTTGACAATATCCTGATTCTCACTTAATGCACTGGTATTCTATCTGGGAGATGAACACCACCAAGAGGGTTAAAAATGAAACCTCTTATTTGTCTAATCTATAAAAAATCCTAATCAGGTGACCTGACACAACAGTTCCTGACAAGGCATACTGACAAATATAATGACAGCAACTTTACAATTAGTCATGTTGAGGTAATTAGCATAGGTTGGGGAAATAATAATGTAGAAAGAATGGTGATCAACCGATGATACATTTACTTTAATGGATTTTAAAATTTCTGATACTGCACATGTTGATGGGATCAGAATATGTTGTTGTTTTGTTATCAATGGAAGGAAAAAAAAAATATTACAATATTATATCATTCTAAGATAGCCAAATGAAAGCAAACAAGTGAAAGCCAAATATTTTGAAAGCGAGGAAAAGAAAATGTTAAGTCCTGTGCTTTTTTTAATCTCTTTCCCTTTCCCT
>NW_008628940.1:12173-12884 GCF_000691845.1 Merops nubicus
ATTTTTATTTCTCTTTTCTTCATTTTTCCTTTTTTTTTTGCCTTGCCTTGCTTTGCCTTGCCTTTGCCTGGCTTTACCTTTTTTTTTCTTCTGTTCTCCTTTTTCCCTTCCCTTCCCTTTGGAATCCACTGTGAAATGCTTGTTTCCCTTCAGTGTACATGGACCCTTAGTTGAGGGCAAGCGCACATGCGACAAAGACAGGCAAGGGCCTGGACCCTGAGGTGTTGCTCAGTTGTTGTGAGGCACTGTTTAATAGCTGTGAGGTGCCAAACCCACCTTTATCTGGTCTCTTCAAGCCCTGGTCTTTGTTAGATTTTTGTCAGGGCAGTTGCACCTGACATAGCCTTTCATGCACACTGTTTCTTGTGATATATTAAAGTGACCAGTTTTATCCTAATGCCACTTCCTCTGTTCTTTACAATCCTAAATAATTCTTGATTATATTTAAATTTCACTTTAATATCTGAAACTTTTCATAATTCATCTTTAAGATTTCTGTGTTCCTTTTTTTCTTTTCTTTTCTTTTTTTCCCTTCTTTTTTTACTTTTTTTCTTTTTCAAAAATTCTTCCTTAGATTTTCAGAAAATTTTGTGGTGCCAAAAGAAATCCTAAAAGGAGAGTTCTCTACATGAAATGAAAGTGTTATTCAATAAGGACAAAGACAGAGGTAAATATGAAAGAGACCATCCTTCCTGGCTATATATTCCTGCT
>NW_008628940.1:13002-21405 GCF_000691845.1 Merops nubicus
GGGTTGTAAACTCAGCAGGACCTGCAACCCCCTACATCTCAAAGAAACTACATTTTTCCCCTGTGTGATGCAGATTATCCAGAAAAAGGGAGAGGAAGAGACAAAAATTAGATGTGAAAATGTGATACACTTCCATTCAAGCTGCTGTTGACAATGCATTATACAAAAGTCATAATCCCACAAGTTATTGAGTATTTTTCACTTAATGAATTTTGTTAGGAATAGGATTTGCAGATTACTACTCCTGTGTGCCATGAGCTCCAAGGATCAGAAAAAGATTACAAACTGAATTGCCACTGGATGTAGAAGAGAACATCCTATCTTACAATTGAACACAAACAGTATTGAAATGGGATAGGCACACACAAATGTCACAGAAAAATGATCAGTTTTCCTGTGTTTAGGAGCCCAAATTACCTAAACACATTGCTGATCTCCTCAGAAGTCCTTGTTGGCAGCATAGAAAGTAAAGGCTGGCAGAAGTTTGAAACTGTTCATTTTTTAAGCAGAGTTGCAATAAGAGCAGGCTTTGATCCCCAGCCTATCTTCTTGAAATGAATTATACTTTGAAATAAGTATCATAACAGATTCAGATTACAGTTCTTGTATTTCAGTACCTACATAAAACATGTTGTGGTGAGCAGAGCCCGTCCTAGGCAGGGATCGGCGTGCGGAAGATCTCGCGATGTAACGGAAAGCTCAGACTGCCCACGAGGGGCCTTGTGGGTGTGGCTTGTGCTATATAAGCAATTGCAGCTGCGCAATAAACGCCATTTGCAACATCCTTCATATTGAAGCCTGTGTCTGCTGATGGTACCCAACGGCAGAGGTTGGGTGGCAGAGATCCCGGGGATTGGGTGTCGGTAACGACAAAAACATACACTTTAATATTTCTATTATTATTTTCCAGAATGGTAGAGAAGGAGAAGACATGGAACAGGCCAATTTCCTTTAAAAAGATCAGAGCTTGTCAGACAACAATATGGACAAGAAATGAGTCACAGAAGCCATTTCTATAAAACAAAATGGTTTTCAATGAGGCAATGATAGGAACTTGAATATTTAGAAAGGGGCCACCACAGTCTTTATCTCACAACATACTCCACAAAAGTAAAAGACTGGAAAAAATGAAGATGATTTTTTTTTTTTTTCTACTTAGGCTTGAGATAACTTCCTTCAACATTTGCCTGAAGAAATACTTACTTGATGGCACATCATTGCCTTTTGCTGAGACAGCTCAGAAAGTTTCAAACCATCATACTTTATTTCCCATTTCTTCACATTCAAATAGACCTTCTTTTTTTTCAGATTCAGCATGTCAAACTCACAAGGTTCATTAAGTTATAACAATCTTCATACAAAAAATTTCCTCCTCACAGCCCTCTGTCAATTATGTTGCAAGAAAGTAAGAGTTGACTGAATTAGTCGGCGTATATGCTCAATATTCAAATATTGTCTCCCAGCTACATGAGAAGTAGTGAAAATACTTAGGTCTTTACCAAGCTAGAGAAGATTTGTGTGCTTTGGAATAAATTGGTTTCTAGTTGAAAAGGATTATATATGTTCTTGATATTTCCTAATGCAATTTATTTTTATAAGAAACATACTCCAGTCTTATATGGCAAATGATGCCTAAACTACAAAAAGACAATCCTTCTACTAGAAAGTACATAAAAATATCATACAATCAAACTCAGTTACTAATATATAAAATAATAGGATCAAAACAGGGATAGGAGTACAACACCACTGTTTTCCTCCCTTCCTTTTAAGGGATATTTATTTTTTAAATGTTAGAATAATTCCACAATCAGTTTGTTAACTGATATTAGTTATTATGTTAGTTTATTAAAAGTATATTTTTTATTTTGAAAGGCTTTTGTACAGCTGAGAAAGGAAAGGACAAGATTATTGAAATTGGATGCTTAATCAAGCTGTAAAAGTTTCTTACTTCTTGCTGTTGTTGTAAAGTTCTAGAACTACTAGAGCTGCAAATGAGCTAACCTGGTTACAAAGGAGCTATTTTCAGGAGAACCATCCAAAAAGTACACATACTGGAAAAGCAACCGATGTTTAAACAGAGATCTGACAAAGTTTGAGGTGAAATTTCCAAACACAATGTATTTATTGTGGGCCTGAAAATTATAACCTTCAAAACGATGGTGGTACCTTGCAGACAGTGCATGAAACTTGCAGGCACACAGTCTGTTCACTGGGAGTAGGGCTGGAGTAACTGAAGACTTCTGACTGGTCTGTGTGGCCACTGTAGTTTCTTCTCATTGCATACTGGTAGTGATGCTGTTGCATGGGAAAGGTTTGCCATGTTCACTGATAGCAGTCCATCTAGAAAGGGTGGTCACAGTCTTTCCACTGTGTAGAGTACTTTCCATTTCTCTCTTAGGTACCTTTGCACACATTCTAACTGGGGAGTGTATCATATGGCCATACCTCACACTTAGGATGTTTTCCTTCCTGATATTTAGTTTAAATTTTTATTACTTCTAATTCAAATCATGACCCCTTTTTCTGGCACGTACTCCAGAACAAGCCATTTATTGTATCTTATTTATAGGTTCTCATCTGCAACTGATTTTTCCCTCTCTTTGTACTGTATGTCTCTTACACAGCTGGGCTTTTTATTGTGGTACCACAAGTATTAATAAGGGCAATATAACAAGAATCCACCTCTAATTGGATCTCAGGCAATACTCCTCCTCCCCTGTTATGGGTAAGAGCATTCACCTCTCCAGTGCTTTACAAATGCTTTCTAATAAGAGGTAGTCATGCCCTGAGTCTTGTCGTTGTATACACCAGCTAAGAAAAGGTAGGGGTCACACGTACTTATCCCTTCCATCATTCTCTTTTAAATTTTATTAAATTACTTACTGTCTTTAGTGCTTTAGCAATCACCATTCTGTATAAAATATTTTCTGAAGTGCAGTGGTGTTTCTTGATGTTTCAATAATTTTAAAGAATTTTAGGAACATTACACATCTGTTGGATACCTACATGCAACACATCATTGAAAATGTTTCATGTGGAAAAATGGATGTGAGTATTTTTTTTAATTAAAAATGTAAAAATTCTAACAAAAAATCATGGACATACATTAAAATGGCAAAGGGTGCTCAGCACAGCATGTTGAACAGAGGTAGTCAGACTACTTCATTACATTCCTGTTCTGCATGATGCTCCTTTTGCCACTGCTCTGATTGAAAGGCAGAGCACGACTAACAGCCTTCAAACTATTAGAGGAAGAAGCTGGAAAAATTCAGGCTTTTATTCAGGTTTCTGCTGTTGACTATAATGTTCTGGAAACCCCTTGTAACCCAATCTCCTTGGAAAAATGTTAAAAATGAAAGTTTGTGAGAAAGAGATGATGTGAAGTGCAATGAGGAGAAAAGTAATCCTTCAGTTCATAATTTTTCTTTTCTACACTTACAGCAGAGGGTACAAGATCAAAGGCTCTTTTCTTGTTTTTTTCTTCATGTGACTAACCTTCCTTCTGTACTCTGTATTCATTGTAAGTGACAAAGTGCTGCTTTGTATTTAATTCCACTTAGCCTCTTTGTTCACACAAATCTTAAGTTTAAATTAAACATCTCCTCTGAGTGAATTGTAAGTGGTAGCCTCAGCAATGTGTAAAAAGAAATTAACAATTTCATATATAAACAAAAACAATAAGCTGCCTGTAAAATCTGAAGTGCTATCTTGGAAAAGCTCAACAGTTTAATGTTTGTGGTAATTATGTTGTATCTGGTGACTAGTATACAATCTATTCAAAATTCCTCTGCAAGTACAGTATGTTTATATTCATTTGATCAACTAAAGAAAAGACTTGTTTCTGATCCACAAGATTCTGGCTGCCTCAGTTTAAATACTCTTTGCTTATGCTATCCCTGGTGATTTATATGTTTTCCTCCTGATTATGGATGCATTTGTATTTCCTGTTTCTTTAGGATTTGTTTTCTGTAATGTTTTCCAGAGCCTAATTTAAATTTTATTCATTTTCTTATTGAAAATGAATTAACACATCATACAGAATGTTCACTACTGTTAGACAGTTACCTTCACATATTGGTCGGCTGCTGAGCTTGTTCCTCATTCTCTCTTGTAACCTTAGGGCATCTCAGTAAATTGTGATTTTATAGTTCTAGAACACACTCTGAAGCTGAGTCTCACTATGGGCCACCCCAGGTTCCCTTATCATGGTGTTTCACTGAACCAAAAGTATGTCCATAAGCAAATATATGCAAGCCTTTATGAGAATGGGGAAAAAAAAAAAAAAATAGAGGAGGAAGCAGGCAAATATATTTCTACTTCACTCAAAGGTCACAGATATCTTTCAGCTGCAGACATTTTCTTTTAATAGACTCTGTCCTCCTATCCCAAAAGACTTTGTGAAATAATACCATTCATAATCTCTTCAATATTAATTCCTCTCGTGCTTAGAAAGTTTCCTCCAACTGATAACCTAAATTTAGTTGCAGAGGTTATACCTGTTTGTTCTTGTACAAATATTGCTTTTTAGCTTAAGTCATCCTTTTCTCTGGTATTTATTTCTAGAAAGCAAAGATGTCTACTCCTAAGATCCATTCTAACATACTGTACTCATTGAGTTTTCTTCCAGAGAATAAAGTATCCATCCTTAGGGCCATCTTGATAAAGTTTCTGTACACCTGGTCTTAAAAAAGATCTCCAGAACTGTGCAAAATAATCTATATAGGATTTTACTATTCCCTTGTAAAATGTAGTTGCTACTTCCTTTCCTGTAACAGAAATACCTTCTCTGATAGACTGATGTGACTCACTCCTCACCTCTCCTCCTTCCCCCTTGAAAACTCTAGTCATTCTGTAATTGCTTGGAATGTTCATTTCCTCCACTTTGGACGGGTTTTAGTAGAAAAATACCAGTTTACAACAAAAATTATTTTTATTGATACATAAATAAATGATGACCCATATTTCATTCCATTCTTAAGGTCATGTAATTCTTCCTATCAGATATTCTGAACTTCTGTATGGATGATAACTTCTATTTTTCTATCATCAGAAAATTTTGTGAGAACCTTATGGCTTTTGGTGAACATTAATGAAAATAAAATTACTTCCTCAAAAATCATTTAAGGTAAAGGTAATCTAATGGATAAAGTCTCCTTGGATTACCAAAGGCTTTGAAAGTTTCTGGCCAAATGTTGTTAAAGAAACTGAGTAGCAAGGGTATAAAAAGCTTTACAAGGTTAATTTACACACAGAAAGATAGGAAATTAAGATAGGAAAAGTCAGCTGATTCTCACAGGAAAGAAGTCAGCTATTGGTGGCTGTGACATGACTTGTGAAAATATTCATATACAGCAAATGGGCAAGAAAAAAAAGTAACAATTTGCTGGTGACAGGAGTTTACTCCAGACAGTAAGAATAAAGGCTGATTGTGGGTAATTGCACAAGGATCTTACACAAACCAGGTACTAAAATGGCAGATGAAGTTCAATATGAAAAAAGTAAGATTAAAGGCAATAATAATTGTCTTTACAATTCTAATAAAAAATTTAATAAACCATTCTAATGTCTCATAAAAAATGATCAGCTCTGAGCTGACAATCCCACAGAAACATGGCTTGGGGTTACAAAAGCAGGTTATCATAAAAAACATTAACTTGATCTTCAGTGTTGGTCATAAAAGCAAATCAGGATATTAGGCATTAGTAAAAAAAAAAAAAAAAGAATAGAAAAGGACATATTTTTTTCCACTGTACAGATCCAATATTCTCCTACATTTTGAGTACTATGCAAAATTCTGTTTCACTCTCCTCAGTAGGAGTAAGATAAAATGGAAAAAGTTCATAGAATGGAAACAAGTACAATCAAAAGTATAAAAAATCATCCCTAAGATCAAAATCTTAGTATGAGAAAAAGGAAATGTCTATACATATATATATATTTAAAATATTTATAGTACAAGAATTTTTATTCATAAAACATGAAAAATCTAATCAGAATAAAACAAGCAATAATAATATCAGCAATCATACTCCAAATGAATACAGAAAGCCTCATTAATAAAAGTACCTATAATTGCTGTACAAGAAAATTTAAAAATATCTTTCCTCTGCTCTTACATATATCCCTATAAAGTCCCTCTAGATCCTAAGATCAATATCACCAGTCTTGCTCGAGCAGAGAAGAGTAGGAATCACAGGGAACTGTGAACATCCTGAAGGGGAGATCCCTTCCTCTTCCATGTTGAGATCCCTTTAGAGATTATTTTGTATGTTTTCCAGTCAGTCCTTTCCTTTTTACCAGTTCTCAGCTAGTTTCCCCTCAGCTGGCAAAGAACTGACAAAACGGACAGCTCCACCAAAGTGCTGTTCTGCTCTCCAAACTGGGTCCAACCTGCATGCTCACTCCTGGCCTGGCTGCAGTCTTTCCTCCACCACCCAGGCCTTTTATGCACTGGGGCTTCCCTGCCACTCCCTGGCGCTGGTAGGATAGGTGCTGGCTGGTGAGGATTGTGCCCTGACAGCCCCTGTGTGGAACCCTTACGTCTTATGGCTTCCCAGTCGCCTGGGTAGCCCCTGGCCTTTGCTATGCCCTGACACGAACAAAATAAATGAGGGGTTTTATGCAATAATTATGTAACGTGTGTGAGACTTCTACCATATCAGATATTCAAGGAGTGAAAACAAGCATGCGAATGACCACCAGCCAGTTGTTAAGCCAAAATGAGCTGAGGCCACCTGAACCCTGACACACTGCTCTGTCACTTCATTTAAGATCCTGTGACTTTTTACTAGGAATTTAAAAATATATATTTAAAGTTACAGTATAAGGACCAACTAAGCAATTCATTTTCTGGCCAGCATGAAAACTCTGAAATCAAAATAATGGTAGATAAATCAGAATAGATAGAGCTTATTCACTGTGTCTTAAGAAAGAGTTTTGAATGTTTCAGTATTGTATTAACAGTCAGAATTAAAAAAAAAAACAAAAACAACAACACTTGGACATAATTCTTCATTCAAGAGGTTGAACTTGCTGCCACAGGATACTGAAAAGATCAAAAACTTAGTGAATCTGAAAGTGTCAAGGACAGACCATATGCAGGAGATTCACTGAAGGCTATAAAGTAGACTTTATGTCTGGATTAGGCAATCCAGAGCTGTAAAGAATTAGAGGTTGAGAAAGCATTACAATGAAGCATCATATGTTGCCTGTGTTCTTATTCCGCCCTAGGCAGATTTATGGGTAGTATTGAAGATGGTAGTAGAGGAGATGGACTTCTGCCACACCTGCTATAGACATTCATACTCTTGTGTTCTACAGCTAATAACTACTGAAACTGCTTACCACACTTCTAACACAGCCATTTGATCTTCAGCATTCAAATTCAAACCACTGTTTGAAACCTGAAGTGTGGAATTTGCTTTTATGAGGCCAAGACCAGGTAGTATTTAATTCCACACTAATTCCAACAGACAATGTCAGATTTTCCTTTCCTTATTCTCTGTTTACTAACACATCTAAAAATACATACAAATTCTTCAGCTGAAAAAAAAACCCAACCACTTACTGACTGTTGTCATACCATTAGGGTACCTTTTAAGATGGTTTTCACTTACAAGAGATTCAAACTCTAAATATATTTGTGGTTTTGATCTAGAGAAATTTCATACGCATCCACATATTCTCCCTCTCTTAAAATGAGAACCTTAGAATCAGACCTTTATTTATTGTTTTATATCATTCAAACAGAATCAGTTTAATATACTTCAGCAAAAACACACTATCTTCCTCCATCTTACATCGTTACTATTTGCCAAAATCAAGCTGAAGGTACCATAATCTTTTTGATAACTGTTCCAGGATTTTGCAATATTGATAACATGCATAATATCGTCTCGTATTTTATTTATTATTTCCATGCACCATCTCAGTAATGAAGTTAAATGGAGTCTATTTATCGTTTGAATGAGTTGTTTTCTTGTCCTGCTAGGGGATTTCAACTACCCCGATATATGCTGGAAAAGCTGCACGGCGAGCTGTGGGCAATCCAGAAGATTCCTGGAGTGCCCTGATGACAACTTCCTGAGAGAGGAAATAGACGCCCCTACTCAAGGGGATGCAGCACTAGACCTGATGGTCACAAATGCTAGTGAGCTCCTCAGAGACACCAAGATAGGAGGCAGCCTGGGCTGCAGTGACCATGCATTAGTGCAGTTCACGGTCCTGCGGGGTATGAGGGAGATGAAAAGCAAAGTCAGAACCCTAAATTTTAAGAAAACGAACTTCTGGCTCTTCAAGGAGTTAATCAGTAAGACCCCCTGGGAAATAGTCCCTAGGGACAAGGGAGTGGAGCAGAGCTGGCAGATGTTTAAGGACACTTATCATAGAGCACAAGAACTT
>NW_008628941.1:0-19235 GCF_000691845.1 Merops nubicus
GTATATTATATATATTATATAGTAATGTAAAAGTCTTCTTTGAGACGTCAGTCTTTAGAAAACTGCTCAATTACTGCAAAATATCATGTTATTTTGAGTTTAAATTCCTTTAGATGCCAAGAACTACACTTCTAGCTGGGAACAAAATTGCTATAATTTGACCGTCACACATAAGTCCACTTAAAGATCAGTAACAGGGTTTGCTTCAGCTAAGTTCTCTGAAAGGTCTCATCTTGTACATGTTCCAAGAGCTTTCTTAATAAATACTAACTCGAGAAAAAATGGTATTATCAGTTTATTTGGGATTTTCTTTGAAACACTGACAGGAATTATATCAACTTTTACAAAATAATAATGTCATAGAGATTGTTGCAGAGAGCTTCTTCAGAAAGTGGGGAAATGGTTCCATTGCTCTCTCTAGCCCTGGGGAAAAAGTCTTACAACAACATTTCTTACTTTCCATGAGAACGCTCAGTCTCTAGGTTACCAAGTTCACCTTTGTGAAACATTGACAATCCCTTACCCCTCTTGAGTGAAGCTGTGGGGGAAAAAAAAACATCCATAAAAATTGCACGTAGCATGGTGATGGACAGAAGTAAGAGGAAGACAGAATGTGTGTTCCTGCAATGTAATGTTTGGCCAACTGATCAGCAATAGAAGAATAAGAACTACAGTTTCAAGGTAAGCTTCCCTTGTAATATAAAATAGCTGTGCTAGGAGCAAGAATCAGAATAAAGGCATCTCTGCTTCAACATAAACAAGATCTTAGCTTACAGAGACCTGACTCTCCCTTTCTTGCTTTCCACTGCAGCTGTCTTTTCCCACATTCCAACGATAACATGTGACCTTGTCATCCTTCCTCATAGGTCCTGAGCTGAGAGCAGGTGAGCTGATCATGAGGATCAGACTTTATGAGACACGCATTAAAAAGCAAAGTACTGCCAAATCAAAACAGTAAGCATCTCCTTTGTCTAAATACCTGTGAGTATCTAGTGTAAATTAAACTGCAGAGAATGACTGGTCGCTGCAGCTGATCTTTATTTCCCCAAGTGGAATATTCCAGCTTTGATTTTAATATTTTCCTTTGTGATTGAGCGGCCATAGATAACTTCTCCTACACACACTGTGGAGGTCACTTCCACATCACTGAACAGGAAAACACCACTCAGTTTTCCCACTGAATGTGAACATGCTGTGTGGAGACATCTTTTATCATTGTCATTCTGCCACAACATTATTTCCTGTATTATTTAAGATCTGAGTGTATCAGGTCATCAGCTGGGCAGTCATTTGTCTGCAAGTTGGCTTAAACTAATCAAATACAAAAGATTACAGACAACTTTAGGGAATATCATTGCAGGGTATCTGTTCAGTGCCACCTGTTCTACAACCATGTAGTTCTACAGTACACCATTATCATTGCTACTAGCAAGCAATAACTTTGTACTGAATTTGCACAGCCTCAGGACTGAAGTTTGCCAGGCTTGCTCTGTCTGAGCTTTCCTGGCCTGCCTGCAGCTTTGTTTTACTTTAGTAACAACAGTATTTTTAACTGTTTAGGTCTCTATGGCTAATTTGTTTCACTTTTGGTTATCCTTGTATGATTTCAACATAGTTTTACTAGCCTAGGATAATAATGTAACAAAGGAAATACAAGCCTTCTATGTAAATAGAGGTCTTAAGAGGTGTAAGAGAGAGAATGTGGTGTGGAAGAGTATAGGCATGGAATGGCAAAATATGGGGCACAGGCTGGCTCTGCAGGCCCTACAATGGTAAATTCCTCAGTAGTTCATTAAAGAAATGCAGACCTAGAAATGGCCAAAACTGGGCTTAGCAGTAGCGAACAGTACAAAGAAATATTATCTAAACTACATAAAAGGTACAAAGTATAGTAAATTCTGATTAACATGGACCTGCAGATCAACAAAGAAAGAACCAAGATGTACAAGCATGTTAGCTAACATCTAGAAGGATCCAGGTGGATCCTACAGAAGAAATCATCTGCATGAGCATCATATCCCTCTCAGTGAAGGACTCCACATGCCTACAACTCATTGTAATGCTCCCCACTCCCTCTTCCCCCAGAATAAAAGCACTGACTCTAGGACCAGCAGAGCAAAGAAAAGGTGAATGTCATCAGGAACAGGGGTAGAAAATAAGTACATGTTGTTCTGGTATAAAAATTTTAACTGTCATCTCTCTTGCTTTTGCTGTACTAACTAGATCTGGACTAATCATTATTAGATTATCTTAAATTTAAATTATTTAACAAAACATTTTTGGCATTACATATATGTATGCATATATGCCCATGAAACAAGATTTTTCAGCATAATATGAAAACATAACATTCTGAGAGATTGATTCTCACAGGGAGCAGCTCCATTGTTTATACTAGGTCTCTGCTACTAAAGGTCTGGAAAGGAACTCAAGTAAAACCAAGAAAACAAAACAAAAAAACATCAAAATACTTTCCTACTGCACAAATAGAAAGTGCAGATAAGTATTAAAATTCAGTTACACCACTCAAACACTACTGAATTTGCATAGTAGCTGTTTCACTTGCTATATTTTATTAAAATCCTTTCATCATACTTTTAGCAGATATTTAAGCTTTATAAAGAAATTCTTCAGTAAAACAATACTACCTGACCAGCTTAGCTTATTTTGCTGCACCAGAATATCCCTAACTGGAAAGCAGTCCCAGAAAACATGTTTTTGATATAGAACCAAGAGGGATTGCAGTTCTGAGAATTCTTCTGCAAATGTCAATGACAACATCATTTGAAATACTTTATTCTGGTCCTAATGTTCTGGCACAGAAAATCCACACACACCCCCCAAAGTACTCTGGTAACATTTATGTCACAGCATGCGTAGCAGGGCTGATGGAACAAAACAATCTATGGTCTACTTTTATCCTGTTGGGCATATTTTTCTTGCTGTGTGTTGAAATCCAAATTTATTAACATACCAGAAAGACATGCGGTGCCATCCCTAGTTCTTTGGCAGAAGACAGAAGCTTCATTTTAGGTAGCATTTCAGAAATTTTGGATCAAGGAAGAGTGATGAAGACCCTTGCAGTAATTAAGTCCTGCAAACCAGTCAGCCCTGAAACCAGTATGGGAGCCTCAGATTTCTCAGTCTCTGCTTACCAGAGGAGAAAAAAAAGAATACAAATCATAGCTTTCAAAAAATTCACAATTGTAGAAGAAAATAAGCCAACTTTTTTTTTTTTTTTAATCTTTTCACCTTCTGTAGTCATTTGCATGAACATAACATGGTGTAACGTCACCCCGACGGCTGAGGAAAAAGAGAGTTTTAAATTGTACCTTTGTTGAGCAATTTTAGAGAAAATGAAAGTGTGTGACTGTCTTTGGAGAAGAGGTCAAATGTTTCAAAAGCACACACATACATTCAAATAGTGAGGTGTTAGCTACAACTTTAAGCATCTAACTTAAGCCTCAAAGGAGTGCAGGTTCCCCCTATAACCAGTTTAAAAAAAAAAAAAACAAAAAAAAAACACACAGATGCTTCTAATGGGTGGTTAAGAAAAGTCCAATTAAGTGTAGCCACTGCCTTACTGGGTACCTTTAATCACTCATGAGATGTATCCCTGTCATCCATGGAGGACAAATGGAGCTGAGGTGCCAAATGTAGGCATCTTAACAGGCTTCAGCTGCAGGCATTGAAAATAATTCCCTCTTTCTACCACCATAGTGTAAACACACTTTCAGCTTATTCTGAATGAGAAGAAATTGCATGTAGCACTTGTGCTTTTTTTGTCCTTTAACCACACAAGCTGGAGATGGAATACATAATACATTCCCATTTTATATTGTTTAATGAATGTTTAGCTGTTTCAAGCAGTGGGAGTGTTATATTTCCTTTGGAAGTTTTTTTTACAACATAAAGGTTCTTGCAGAAAAGGTTTTCCTTTCTGTTTTCCTGCTAACTGTAATTGCAAAAGATATTCCTTTCTATCATGGAACTTTAATTCCAGCAATTTCCATTGTGCTAATGAGCCTATATTTTCAGAAATAAGTTTGCGTATACTCAATCACTTGTGTCACTTATCATTTAGAAAATTTGAGTTTTTATAGTTTTTCCCCATATATCAGTTCCTTCTACCTACCAAACAAGCTTATTTCTTTTCTTTTCACCCATCTTAATATAAGATGATTTTTTCCTTGTGTTATGGCATATCCACCATTTACTCAAAACACAGTGTTGCTGTGAGCATTGCTTAGATTCCTCCCCCTTTAGTTTTCTAACACAAAGAAAGCTTAACTGCCTGTAAAACAGAGGACAACCTGTAAGCTGCAGTAGGCTATACAAGCTGTAGTGTCTGGTTACAGACAATGTTTCTCATAAAGCCTTTCTTTGTTACCTTTTATACCATATCTAAATAATCAGATGAAAAACCCTTTCAACAGGGTAAAATGAAGTGCAAGAATCAGCCTTGGCCCCACTACTCACTTTAAGCCAGCTCCCCTTACCTCAACCACGGTGACATGCATGATCACATGAACATTCAGGTCTCCTGCTCCACACAGGGAGCATGGATTATCTTCCAAACATTCAAGTTTTGCATAGCTAGCATAATAGTTTCCCCTTCATCTTTTATCCTACAGGACAAGGCTCTGATCCAGGTTACGAACTTTCCACCTAATGAATGCCATTCATAAAATAATGCCTATGCTAATCAGCTAAGTACTAATACATGACATAAAGGGTACATCAGGACTGCAATCTACTAGGGTACGAGATGGACAGCATATCAAAATTACAGTTAAGGATAGTACAGAAAATCCTAAATTCGCAGAAAAGCCTTCCTATATTGTTACCAGTGTCACTAGATCCAGGATATTAATTATAGCATTCTTTTTCATCATTCTGTCATTATGTTAAGGATAATCAAATGCCTGCACTATGATACTTCATACTATGATGCAAACTCATTTAAAACAGTGTAGTGAGATTACTGACACAATTATTTCCTATACAGGCTAGGAATATTCCTTTCTCTGCTCTTAATATGTGCTTTCAAAAAAAAAAAAAAATCCAGGTCCTTTATCAGCTCAGAGTTCTCACATAACAGAAATTAGCAGCATTAGTCTTCTCTTCTGCAATAAAAAGCATGTATAAAAATCACACAGCAATAGCCTTAATACCATCCATTTTCCAATTCAAATGCTAAACCAGACTCTCACACTGATGCTTGGACACGTTACTCTAGCACAGTAGATTTGTCGCTATAGCAGGAAAATGTTTTTCTTTTGTGCCTTGACTCCTTTTTAAGTCAGCTGAAGATGACGTTATTTCTTCCCATTTTAAACTTAAAGGAAAAAAAAATAGAAATGTGGGATATGGGGAAAACAGTCTTTTCTTTTTTCTAAAGAGTGTATTAAAAGATTAACGGCACATAGGAGAAGCAGCACAACGATGCTGTAATATAACCCAGTGTCCTGTATTTATAAATGAAAAATATTAATACAAATTCACTCTATTAGGTTAGCTTGCTTTTCTTTTCATAGATCCGGGCAGCTAGGATTTGCATAAAGTAGAACTTCAGTTTTGCTTTGCCATATTCTGACATTCTGAGCCTAACAAAGGCTGCTCTACGATTTCCAGGTCGTTTTGTCCTTGATGTAAACTGTTATAAGCAAAAGGAAGATGCACACAAGTGCCCCTGCATTAAAATACCACTCTTCCTGCGGCAGGAGGAGATTGCCATCTACTGGTCTCTGGCCTCTACATGAACTCAGGCAAAGGGTATTTATTGAGTGAGGATCTCTGCAGTGACTTGCTTTAAAGCAGATGATTTTTTTTTTTTTTCTCACTGTTCTTTATAAGTACATTCAAAGCATATATTTGCATAAATAAGCATTAATTCGAAAATAGACAGGCTATGCGTTCACCTGTTCCACTCTACCTGTGCCGGGAGTTGATGTGATAGATGTATGATGTGAAGCTCTGCCATTTCAAAGATAAGGCTAAATGACAGATGTATAACAGTACAGAGATTCTGACACACATATGGACCACATCATACATCTCTGCTGAAATGTGATTCTTCTGAATAGCAAGAGAGTGCAGCTTTGTAAAAAAGTGTAAGCTGGATAGCAGGACTTTGCAGACAGCCTGAGGGTGTGTGCTGTGTCTGCCACAAGGGCATGTGGAAGTCTCACAAGTCTCTGCATCGCTTTGGTTTCCTCACTGCAGCAGCATGGCTTTCGGCACGGGGTGTCATGTGTGCTGAACACACTGAGCCCTGCCGCTGCGGCTGCCAGGTAACCCCCCATTTTTGGGCAGCGATGCATAAAATCACCCATGACATTATGTTTCTGCATAAGCCTGCTCATGACTGCTCAGCTCACCCCTTTTGGGCGTCACGTCTTTCTTGCCGTGCTGGCAGAAAGGCGTGGATACCCATTCACTGCCTAGTTAAATTGCCCATGTAAATTAGGATAGTGCTCAAATACCGCACTGCGAACACAAGCAGCTGACACAGGCACATGCTCCTGCTCATCATCTCTGCTCAGGGCCGCTGACCTCTCACAGGCGAGGCAGACGGTACAGCAGCACTTAAATTGTGACATGCCAGTTGGCCACTGGCTATTTTTCAGAGTCCAGGGAGAGAAGTGCACAGCAGTATTTCGTTCCCCGCAGAGCTGCACAGAAGCTGCACAAACACAGGCAAACACACATGCTGCCCCATGCTGATGCCTTACATTTTCCTAACTCAGTTTGCTAGTCCAACAGAAAAAAAACCTAGACAAAGCACAAAAGGCTTTTCAACAGAAATACAGGAGCAGTGTAGGTACAGATCATGAAAAAAATGTTTTGCATTGTAAGAGTCTAAGGGAGCAGGGCACATGAATGACCACACCCACGCAGCAGCGTGTGATCGTATTCTGCAATATTACCAATAAATAGATAAGATTTGAAATGCCTAATACTCAGGAGTAACCCATTACTCCAGGGTGTCCACGCGCTACGCTCAGCAGCCCCTGCCATCCAGCCTGTCTTCATGGTTACCTGGGATCTCCGTGAGGAAACTGCTGGGCAGAGGATCAGGCTGAGAGAACTGAAAACCAGAAATGATTTTGCGACCGTTCTGGTAGCTAATTTAGATGTACGGCAGTTAATCACTAAATGCAGTCCCCTCTGCATTAGATTTCAGTTTAATAGGAGCATAAGCCTAAGACAGCATCAATACCCATGTGTGTGCATGCGTGCATGGAGACATGCATCTGTATAGCTTGGAATTTCTGGTTTAGCATTTGTTTTCTATCTAGAGCAGCACCTTTTGAGAGAGCAGACTCTCAAGAAACAGGCATGTATATGCAGAAGTTAAAGGAAATATTTTGCTGCAAAAAAATGTTTCAGTAATTATTTTCCTTTGTTTTCAAGCCACTGAGGAAAATATCCAAGAAACTGAAATCCTGTTTTAATTGAAATTTCAGTCCAGCTTCTATGATAGCTATGCTGCCTTCTCTTCCTTAATATATTGTTCACATTCTTAATGCTACAATGCACTCAAATTCATGTTTGCAGTCATTTCTCTGTAACTATTCCATCTCTTTCCTAATCAGTATGCTGGATGATGGCATATCTAGTACGTATCCCCTAGACTGATTCCCTCCTCCCAGATGAATTGTTTAACATTTTTCTACATTAAACTGCATTTGCTACCTGGTAGTTCACTTACTTAAATGATCCAGAACCTTCTGTGGTTTGTTTTGTTTTTTTCTAGAAGAAATAAAAAAGGTAGTAAAACAAAAAATACATAAATACATTTAATAAAAACAACAAATATATTACAATATTCAGTTTTTAAAAAGGTTTCCAACAGCTTCTGTTTGTTATCCCCTCTTTTCCATAGGATAAGTTCAGAATGCTATTTTTTATTAGAAACTAAAATGAATACCTTGAGTTAAATGTGTCTGCAGTAGTAACAAAGAAAATGCTGAAATAATGCAGTCAGATATAAATTGAGTGAATGCATATCTCTTGGTTTTGTAAGCAGGTATTTACAATCTATAAATAAAGAGTAAGATCATCAAGGACCCATCTTTATGCAAATATTTATAGTCTTAGAGCTTGCTTAGAAGAGGAATGAAGTATTATTTTCAAAATGTGCATCTGACCAGTACTTACATACTACAGTGCAATACCTTTACGATCAGATACAGACACAATAAATAAATCTAAGTTCTGCCCTATGTTGATCTGATATGAAGCATATTTAAAACACGCTTTCATGGACATTTTTATCCTAGAGGAAAGCAATTTATATTATGGTACATATTATCTGATTAAGCTGAGATTTTATTAACCCATCTAATGCACCGCTCCTCTATCTGACTTTCATTCGCAGCAGTGCAAGTCTTGTTTCCACTACCCTCTCAATTTGTAACAATAAGGAAGCTTTATTTTACTTGGAATTTGTTAAAGGGCAGAAACACAGCAAATTCTCTCCACAGTAGTCACCCAACAAGTAGTAAATTGCTTTATGGAACATATATAACTCCACCAACCAGACCAAAATTGCCCTGTTTTCAAAAGGCCCTCCAAATTTGTGTTCACTTATTTGTGTGGTAGCTTTTTTCAAAGTGGATGACATTCATTTCTGTGCACCAAAGGGGTTATTTACCTAAGACTTAAAACAAATATTAAATGAACACTATTCTGGTCTCCCCCACACCCCTAAAAAGCCTGAAGCACATTTTAATGACCCAGCTTCCTTCGTGACTTTACAAAGGTGTCTGGTTTTTTGAATCTTGCTGGTTTGTTTTCACATCACAAAGCCTTCCCTGTGGACATGCTACACCAATAAGCGTTGCAGGATGGAGCAAGTTGTCATTTCTTATATTTTTGTTCCCTGCCATAATCAGGATGGCATTTATATAAACCTGTCCTGCTAGAATTTATCCTGTCTTTCCAGAGCTCTCAGATCTACAGGCTGAGTCATACTACAGACGTGTGCTGCACATGCCCTTTCCTCCTGCACAGCCTTGCAGAAAGATCACGGTATGAATCCATGCCGCCTCTGTGCTCATGCAACCAGCGGGGACACCCTGGGCACAGAAATCCAAGCATTCATTCCCCCTCACTTGTATGGCAGTCTGGTACCTGAGCAGTTTGCAGGTTGCTGCTGACCAGTTAGCTGCAATTTTCAGTTCATGCTAGTTCACAGTGGTTTTACTGGATGCCCACCTCTGACCGTTGTCAGGTTTTTTTAAGATGTTACCTAACAATCTCTCCTGTTACAGCAGTATCTCAATATCTTCTGGCTTTACCCCTACACTTTTGTAAGATTGGAAAATAGAAGGGGAAGACAGAGAGAGAAGTAATTGCACTGCCACACAAAGGTCTTGGGCAGAGGAAGGCAGGGGTCCAAGTGTCCAGCATTTTAAAACAGCTTCCATCTCAGTTCATCCTATTTCTCAGCAGTGTCTGCAGCACAAATCATGTAATTCTACAAAGGACACACAAGGATTAGAAAAACAGAGGGAAATACATGCCTCTGTGTGAATGGCATACAGATTAGAAACTGACTTGCATCTGAAGGGACAGAGTTTGAGCTGGTATAAACTGGCCTGATTTTATTGACATCAGTTAAGCTACATTATTTACACCAGCTTATATCTAGCCCAGAAGCTTCAACAACTGAACATTTCCAACCAAATAAAAAGGAGGCTGCCAGGAGACTTGTTTATGGCTTAAAAATAGCAAGCAGGATCCCACAAGGATCTAGGTAACGATTTATTAAGCTATGAGGGCAAGACCTAGGGGTAAATCTGGGGCTGAAAAGCATTTCCATCCAAAGACTGCCGCCACACCGAATGAGCTACCTAGTAACACAAACAGACTCCCCAGTGCTAATGAGTTTAAACATAGCATAGATACATTACAACCTATGGCTCCTTCCCTCCAAATCACTCAGATGAGCTCCAACTCAATAAAATGAAGACAACACATGTTTCTGAATCTGAAGCAGCACCCAATGTTCAGTATTTTATCATTTTTACCCTGAAGTTCTGTGCAAACTGTGCCTATTGATTCATTTAACACAATTTCTTTCTCTCCGAACAGGATCCTCTTGTCAGCCTTTTCACCTCACTCCTGCTCTGCTCTGCTTCACCAGCTTTGACATGCAGTAGTATGTTGGTGGAAAGAGAGAAAAAGGAGGAGACCTACCAGGAAAATATTTCTCTTTTGACCTCAGATTGTAAAACTTAGGAAGGATTCTGGCACTATGTAAGGTTAATATTACAGCAAATAGCATATCACAGCAGCAGGTATAAAGCGGTGTCTTTTTTTTCTATCTGTGCACTAAGTGGGCTGAGAGTTCTTATTTCATACTTCATTTACACCTTGCTGAGAAACGGCAGAAGTTTCATCTCCTCCCACTTCTGCAGCAGCACAATATGTATAACAGCAGCAGCTCCCACACCACTCACTTGAAGTTCAGGCCTGATGCCGATTACAGGTTCATAGCTACTTTTCCTGCATGACATTGTCAGATGCTAGAAAACATCTTTTATTTACATATTAAAGCTTGTTGCAGAACTAACAGCTGACTGAAAAGCTGCTCAAGAATTTTAATCACATAAACTAAAAACACTGAGATTTTCCTCAAAAGCTCTTCATAAGGAAAAATAGGAGAGCAAATTAACATAAAATCTGTTTAGAAAAATGCCGAAATGAAGATGACAAGCATTTGGATGTAAGACAGACAGTCTCAAGCAAGCAGAAAAGGGTAAAGTTGTATATACTGTGTTTATCAGTATTGGTGCACCGAAAATGTAGCAAACATCACATCTGAAAATCTAGAAACTTTGCAGAGGACTCAGAGAGACCTCATGCTGAACAAGGTCAGAGGACTGTTAAGAACAGCCAGTACCATTCACAAAAGGTAAACATAGAGGACTCAAGTCCTGAACAAGCCCAAGAGTCCTGCAAGGTGCTCAAGGCCATCGCTTTGGTTGACAGTTTCAAAGGCAGCTGATAAATCAGAGGTAATGAAAGGACACTGCTCTTAGGTCAAACTGTTCTTCAGTCTGAAACCTTTAGAAAGCTGGTAAAATGGCTCATGAGATTAGTGATGAGCTCAGGACTATTTCGATTCAAGATAATCTGTTCAAAACTGGTTGATGGTGTTAGTGACTGGGTACTGCTACATCTGCCAACTCCAATGTGTTCCAGATTTGCTCATGGTCCAGTTTGTCCGTCACTACAGATGCACTGAAGTGATCAAGAGCTGAAGCTACATGTTATTTAAAGCACTTACTCCCACTTCCTGCTATGTGAAATATTTTTCAGTAAAACTTTCACACTACCACTCTAATGTGGCAGAAGGGAGCACAACAGGACCACCATTTCAAACAGACACATCAGTGAACCTTGTCTGTTATGAGCAGGAGGGCTGACATATCAGTCTGTGTACATTACAGTGAAATGGTGTTTGTAGAGATAAGTAGCAGAGAGAGCAGCCCTGTGAACATTTGGGCAATTCAAAAAAAAAGTCACTGTCATGAATAGAATGACAAGAAAAACTGCAGTGTCTGTGTAAGCAGATTATCTATGCATGCAAAAAAAGTATTCTCTAGGTAAAATTGTTACATTTTGTTTGGATATATTTTTCTCTTTTAAACTTTTATTTACCCTAAATTAACTAAAAAAGAAAACTATTTTTAATTAAAACCCCTAAAATTTCCTCAATTAAAAAATTGCAGACATTTTGATTATTAAAAAAAAAAAAATCTAACAAATCCTTATGTTGGGAAATTTATCAAAACTGATTCTGAACATTAAGTTCTGATTCCAGAAAAAGTAATTTGAGAAAAAAAAAAACACCTGTTTGTCAATATATTGCCAGCTCAGTATAGATATTATTAGCTACATACACAAATTTTGTTGCCCTTCCAAATAACAGTTGAAGTATATTTGCAAGCTATTGCAAAAGACTGTGTTTAAGAAATAACAGAATGAAGAAGGTACAGAGGATTTGTTTCCAGGCAAACATGCTGCATATTTAGGAATCTTATATCCTAAAGGAGTCCCTACATTTATTTTTCAGAACATGACATTCTAAATTACTTCATCACATCGTTATCACTTATTTTTTCAGAATATAACTCTATCATTCATCAGTAACATTCTTTCTTGCAGTGTCAGGACCTACACGTGCACAGCAGTACTCCCACCCTCAGCATGCTGCAGGGACAGTTGCATTTTCTTCATGTCCGCAGTGAGAGGTATCTTATGGATCTCACCACTGTGGTCCTAAAAAGCTCAAGAGCTGCTTTGATATAGAGAGCTTGAGCCTTTTGCCTGCAAAAGAGCCCTGCTGCACTTTAAGACACATGCATAACAATGCCCTGAAACTTGAACTGCCTATATCAAAGCCAGACTGCTGACAAATCTAGCACAGAACCAACAAAAGTGGATTGTGTATTAGTGAAAATTTGAGAGGCTGGTAAGTCTGCATCTACTTTCAATACAGTTCTGCAGTCTAAAAAGAGTCATTGGAATCCCCAGGGCTAAGATCAGAGAAATCCTATTGATTTGAAAGCAGAAGCTGCTACTCAGATAACAGAGTCTGCATCCTGGACAGTTAGGGATTCTACATCACTCACTCATTGCCCCACCAAATCCCACCTGCAATGGCTCTTGCATGAGCACACAGAATACCTGATAATTCAAGAAGGAACTACCCCATAAGAGTAAATGGCAGTTGGTCATGTTCTCACTGCCAGAAAAGACTGAAAAAGGAATTACGCAGAAATTCACCAGATAGAAGCACTTGGGGACACCTCGGATAAGGAGACTGGCAAGGACAGTAAACTTAGGCTATGAAGTTAGAAGAATGACACATATAAAGTGGTAAAGGGAAAAATACCTATGAAAAACACCATAAAACATTTAAACGGTTAGATAATATGGAATAATTACTGTTACAGTCCTATGAATCTTCAGTCTTTATGGAAATATTGATCACAGCAAGACTTTTAGAATTTTATATTTTTGCTCAAAAAGAGTTCACAAACCTTGGAAAATAGCAGCTTAAGCACTCTGAATTAGATGCACTCAGTGCAGGGACCTACAATTCTATCAGATGCTAAGGCCACAGTCAAATGCTGAGTTGAATGTAACACAGGTTTTGAGAACTCTTCTTTCTCCTTTCAACATGAGGTCAATGGGATCATAGTTTACCTTACAAAACACACTAACATTAACAGCCACCAAATTAATTTATTAGGGAAGAAGGCAGGGAAGGATGCTGCAAAGTCACTGAAGGGCTACTATAATTTGAGAAATTAAGAGCAGATACCTTGGGCAAGAGGAATCATCTGAACTACAGGTAACAACATGTGATGTTTGACATCAGTTCCAATGTGGAACTGCTTGTTATGCCTTTTGGTCTTCCTATGTGTTTGTACCTTATCCAGTGCAAATGATCCTTGTGCAACTGAAAAAAAAGCAAACAAACAAAAACAAAACAAAACCAAACCCACCTAAAAAGAAGTAGAAAGATTCTGCTTAACTCAAATTAATTTGGGGAGCATGGGAAATATCCAATTTTCACGTGTTTTTTCCTAAGCTAAGCTTATTGTTGTCCTGATTTGCGGTAAAACAGAGCTGGTTTTGTTCAATGATTTTAACATTTTAGCTAAAGCTCTTCTAATTAACTGCTCTGTCTGAAGTTAGCAGCGTTTTTGCAAACTGTCTGTTTTTAGCAGTGATAACACTCCATGTTTAGTTACTGCCAGGGGTTGGTGTGCAGACCAAGGCCACTGCTAAGCTTGGATCCCACATGGAGGGGGGCAGAGAGTACCCCGCATCTGTGGGGAGGAGTGGGCAGGCTAAGTGACCCCAAGATTCACCAGTGGGGGGTTCCATCCCACAGCCCTCATATCCAGTGAAGCTGAAGGACCAGGAGGGACAACCCCTTCCGTCAGACCTTCCGCTGCTGCTGGGCTGCTGGCTGCTCCTGCTGCAGTGCCCAGCACCCGAGGAGGACTTCATCCATCCTGCCTTTGATCCAGAGTCCTGTGTTCCTGAACTGAGTTCCAGAATCCAGCTCCTGTGCCCAGTCACCATCTGTGGCTGAGTCCAGCCTGGGACCCTCTCCCTGGGGGCTGCTCCCCAGTCAGGGGTGATGGTGATGTATTGCCATCGGGGGGAGTTGGGTTTGGGACTAACTTTGTGTATATTTGTACATATTCCATTTTATTATCATTATTACTATTATTATTAGTGGCAGCATTAAAGCCCTTTTCTTTTCTCTTCTTTTCTTTTCTTATCAATAAGTCTCTCTCCCTTATTCCCTTTCTCTTTCTGCTTTGGGGGTGGGGGAGGGGATTAACAGCATCTGTTATGGTTCTGGGGGCTGCCCTGACCCCAAACCACGGCAAATGTCTAAGGCAACGAATATATTGTAAATGGGCTGAAATGCGCTAGTCTTTTTATTAGCAGAATGGAGAGTTATACCAATGTGCTTTCTGGGGACTCAAAATCCATTGAAAGTGTCAGAAAAATAAAGAAATGTATGGAAAGGCTGAAATGACACAATAGTATCTAAGAACTGTGCAAATGTAGATGCTCTGTGCTCTCAAAGAATGTTGCTGTTTACAAATTCTCCCAGTAATGTCTGCTGTTTTGCATTTGTGACATTCTCATATCATCAATGCATATAAGCATGAGAACAAAAGAAATACATAGCACTGGAAACATCAATTACATAATAGCATGTACATCAGACCTGAGAAAAAAAAGAAAGAAAACCTTTACAGAAACAAGCATTTCCCCATTAAAATCTTCAGTTTATTCTAAAGCAAATTTTATCATCAATAACAAGAGAGTTTCAACTCAATGTTGTGAACAGCTAGTTTTGTCTTAGCTGATCATCACCTCTTCCCACACCCAAGGAACAGCCAGCAATGGATAGTGATGAGATCTGAAATTATGATGTTACCATCTGTGCCAGAAAAATTTGTTTGGGAATGTATTACCCAGAAATGCAATAGCTGTAAATGATATGCAGGTTTATAATTTCTCTGTAATATTATATAATTCAGAAATAAAAAGCATGTACATTTTAAAAATTCTGCACATACTGTCTTAATGGCACATACACATGAATGTAGAGTTTTCTCACTTCTCCTCTCTTATTTATCCTATGAACGCCTTTGAAGTCAGAAAACACACAGAGTAACAATGTACTAAAACTAAATATTATGACCTGCATTGTATTTACAAAAGAATAGCATGTCTACAGTTCTTGCAAATATAAGGAAAAGTGTCCTTTCCCTATGTAACATGTTGTTTGATCTCAAAAAGAGCTACTCATTACTTCCATGGCATAAATGACTTGAAAACACAACTAGAACCCTGGACTACAATTTTAAGGTCATTGGCATAAAACATTTCTTCTGTCTTTCTAACAGTAATTTTCTGAAAGCTATTACTAAAATGAGAACAATTACATACATTTTTTAAGAATCTGTGTGTATGAAATCTGCTTATCAGTGTCTAGACACTGTCTTCTGTAAAATGCATGGATCCACATGTTGCCTCGGAATGCTGGATTTAGCCTTTGGATCTTTGCTTTAGCTGACAGATGTGCATAATCTCAAACCATTGGTTAGCTCCCTTGTAGCTAAATAGCTCTTCAGATATGTGTGCCAAAACTATTCCAGCTGAGAGAGCAAATTCAGTTCATTAAGTTTCCTCCAGATCTGCATGTTTTAAGTGGCAGCTTAGTAAGGATAAAAACTCTTCCTCTACTCCAACTTTATTTCTCTTGCTTGATTCAGAATCATGTCCTACTTTGTTCCAGGGGTCACCAGTGTCACAAATGTTTGAGTTCAGGCTTACAAATCTGAGGGCTTTGTTTACAAGAATCTAAAATAGAGTTTAGCCCATAATATTTACCTTTTCTTCTTAGAACAATTGTTATGCTGGATAAATAACAATTTTGAAGTAATATAATCAATGAAGTATAAAAGAGCGAACGATGCAAAGCAACAGTTATAGGGAAGAGACGTAGTGGGAGATGTCAAGGTACTTTTTTCTATGACAATCAGATTATAATAACTCTGAAGATTGTAAAGGTTCATTTTGTTCCCTGCTCAGGTTCACATTTCAAAAACATAAATTCACATAGAAGATTATTTGTGCATGAAAGCAAATTTTGTACATGATTATGCTCACATCAAAAAATAATTAACATCAAGCACTCCCCTTGTCAGATATTGAAGTGCTGCTTAAAATTAGTAGTCAGTAACCCAGAAAAGTCATCTTTTTTTTGAGGAAATGATATTTCCATTATATCTAAGAAATTTGAGCTGTAACAGAAAGGGTTGATCTTCACTGTTGAGGACTAGAGTAATATTAACAGCAGATAAGTGTCTCAATAGGTGACTAGGCTTATGATTACACTTCTCTTGGTTTTGGTTAAGACTTCCAGTGCTGGCATGCAACCAGCACGTTCCAGCTGTGGTACAGATGCATAAAATTACATACTGCCCGTTCACCTGCTCCTTTGCTCCAGAGAGGGAGAACCCTTCCCAGCAGCAGGTGCAGCCTTACATAGTTTGCTTCTGGGGCAGCAGGTTTTGGTTGAGAACACAAGTGGGTGATCTAGCTCCACTCCACTCTATCCCTTTGCACATGTAGCCTGTTTTGGTTTTGGGTTTTTTTGGTTGTTTTTTTTTTTTTGTGTCAAAGGCATAAAATCAAGCCAAGTGGCACACCGAGGATTGAGCTGGGGGGATGAAGGGGCGGGCAAGATAATTTATCTGCTCTTGCAGAGAAGGCTAAAGGCTGCTTGTAGTGAAGGCAGCTGGAGACTGGCTCCATTCCTACCACATCAAAAGAGATGCAGGAAGAGACCCTCCAGCTGCAGCTCCTACTGAAGGGCCCAAGGCAAGAGGGGTGACTAAACTAGTACACACACCTCAGATTATGTGCCTAGGTCACTGGCATCGCCCCAAGGCACACAAAAGATGTTTAAGGAGAACAAAGAGAGAATGAGAATCTGATGAGCGATGGCTGGGACTGAACATGTATGGGTTATGAATAAAAAGCTGCCTTTTCATATAAACATCCTAACATCTGTTCAGAAGATGGGTACAGCTTCTTCATGAGCCTGATGGGGATCTTATTATTGTTGATAACCCCATTTCGAGGGTAGAGAGCAGGCTTCTTACCACCTCTGCCAACAAACACCTGTCAACTTTACTCCTCTCTGTGGCTCAGGGAAAATACAGGTTATCATTTCATTTCTGTCCCACAAGTCAGGACACAGATCCAGACTCAGCTCGAGTCTTTGGAATTTGTGAATTCTGAATTCAGGAACTCTTGTTCCAGCAACTACAGATATTATTATAATAAGGAAACAAAAATGCCATTTCCTGCAGTGGCATGGTTCTGATTAAGGTCTTCCATCCAAAATCTTCCTCTAACTCCATACACTTTCTATCATGCATATGTACTTGTAAAAAAAAAAAAAAAAAAAAAGGATATTCAAAAATCAGAATTTTGTAAATCTCTGAAATGAAACCACCTCTGCTAAATGTCCCCCAATTTGCTGCCAGCTCAATAACAGTCAGTCTCATCGGTGGTGGACCTAGGGAAGAAAAGACCTCCCACTATAAGCAAAGCCCTGAAATAAATGTTTATCATGTAAAGAGGGAAAACAAATTATTTTAAAATGTTTTTCACCAGCCAGGCTCAGTGTGTCATCCAACTCGTATAAAAAAACCCCCGATGTTTCTACACAATTACTTGTACTCTGGACTTGACTGCTTCATCTAATAATCAACGCCTCCCATTTGCACACGTTTGCATAAGTTCTTTATCCTCTTCTGCTGGTTACATTGGAAAGAGTACGTGTGGATATGTAGGAGTAGACATACACATATACATCCAGGACAAGAATTTTTATTCAGAATAAATTATTTGACCCTAAAGGAAACTAATTAGCTGGGTGGATAATTCATAATTCAAATACCTCCTGAACCCTCAAGAAAAACCACATCAGAAATAATACATGTGAGTGATATGCCTTTTTTTCAAGCATTATTTCACAAAACTCATAGAGCCTGCTTAACTAGAAAAGAACAAAATGTCTCAGCTATATTTAATTTAATCCACTGAAAAGACTCATACAATAAAAAGCAGTGGTTTTATTTTCCAAGCAGCTCTGCAGACAATTGTCTTTATCTCATTTTGGAATGTCACATCTTCTAAAAAATCCAAGATCTGGAAATATTAGGGCATCAGAGGGATTTCCATAATAGGAATTGCTTTAAAAAAAATCCCTGCTATGAGTCTCATTTACACCAGTATATTAACCCCTCAATGAGACATTTCTCCCTCTGAATTCAGATACTGAAACGTTATATACGCATTCACTCTATTACAGAACATGGATAAACAGCTTGCTTCTAGACACAGTCCATTTAAAACAGAGCTGGAAGTGCCAAGTGAATTACTAAATTCACATTCCACAAGTTTCACGCTCAAAGAACACATTAAGTCAACAGCCACCATGAAGATAAATGTGTAAAATTAATTATTTTAATTTAGTTTTGCTATTGGTCTTACTTATCACTATCACCGAATATTTTATAGTGTAAAGTCTGCAAGTGTGCCAAGCGCTGTGTAAATATTGTGCAGATATATTAATCAGCAGCCAGTCCCTACGCTGAGCAGTAGCTATATGCTGCAACAGATAAGGCAGACAAAAGGCAGAATCTGTGCCAGAGCAGGAGGTGAGAGAATAATGCTTGAAGGTTAAATTTCCCGATACAGGAATGCTATGTAAGGAACGAGCTCAGCACCTGCATCCTTATCGACAATTACCCAACTGTTTTCAGGGAGGATTTATCTCTATGCTTTCAGAGACAGCGACATGGCAAAGCACAGACTTGAAGACAAATCATCAGTTTGCTGTTGCACCGGGGTGAATCACCAGACCTGACGCGGAGGCTGATGAGAACTTCATCCACTCGCTGCCATCCCCACTCTCGCAGCCGTGCTCGGACATCAGCTTCTCGAGCTCAGCTTGCAGCGCGGCTAAAGTCAGACCTATGAGATCCAAAGGGTTCAAGTTTAGCAGTTGTCCCAGACGGGACCACAAGGCAGAAGTGCAGCCGACTGAATTCTAGAGGAGTGCTGCGCTACCCGAGGTGCAGCAGGGTGGGTATACGCACCTGCAC
>NW_008628942.1:0-25042 GCF_000691845.1 Merops nubicus
TGACCTTGTTGAACCTCATGAGGTTGGTTTAGAAGCAGCCATTGTGCAGTATGTGTCACTAATCTACCTGAAGCTTCACTTAAGCAGAGGGTTCAGCACAGAGAAGAAATGTAGAGCAGCTCTGACCAGGTGGCTGCATGTCCAGAAATCTCAGCCATATCCACAACAGGGGATATGTCCAAGACCTCTGGTCATGATGCTGCCAGGCAGAAAGCATCAAGGCTGCCAGTACAACAAGAGGTCTTGAAATTCCAGACATGTTCTTCAAAAGAGCTGTGATCAGGATTTCTGCAAGAAAGAGGATTCTGTTTGAAATTTAGGTTTACGGTAGCCCCATTTTTTTTTAATCTGTATTAATGACTTACATATTTAAAGTCCACCTTGGTCCTGCTAAAACACTTCAGTCAGCATTTGGCTCTGACCTCTCGCTGCTCTCTGTGGAAGTGTTGGCTCAGCAGTGTTAACAGGAGTAGAAAGCAATAAAAGTTTGTTTTTGTTTTAAACAGCGTAAGTCAATCTGCCCCAGAATAGACACAGAGTTGTTACAGTATTTAACAAGGTGCCATTTTTACATGGTCACTTTTTAATAATAACTACATTATGCTGCTAGACGTGCCAACATAAGTTTTCTTTCCTCTAACTAAAGATCACACTGTGAGGACTTACTCTGCCAGAAAAAAAGGATTATTTATATCTAGTAAGAACTTCTATGAACTATTTCCTGTTGCCAAGCGCTTACTCTTTTGCTGCAGATGGTTATGTTATGGCAGAGTTACTCTTTTTAAAGTTAGTTCTATACTTGAAAATGTACATTGACAGGAGAATACAAATTAGCAATAAACTACAGATGTAGTTACAATGCTGTGGTCATACAAGTCGTGAGGAAAATATAAGGGCATATTCAGACTTGTATGAATGATTCCCCAATAGAGTTAGAGTGCTCATTTCATTAAAAACCAAACCAAAACCATGAAGACTAGTAATTAGGAAATCAGCATTTTAAAAATTCTAAGGCTCAAGACCCATGGTAAATCACTGGCAGCCTATTAAGTACTCTTTGTTGCTAGTATTGACTGATTCTTTGCTCAGACATATGGAGAAAATTGCATTCCTGTTTGAACCAGCAGAAAGAAACAAAACACCATCATCCATAAATGTGCAAGTGAGAGGAAGCACAGGCATCCAATATACATGACTATACCAGATTTGTCCAAACAGGGAAATCTGTTTATCTGGGAAGGGAAAAGAGAACGGGTTAAAGAACTTGAGGTGTGTTAGCAGGAGGATAGACCTGTTACTGGTATTACAGGACTCAAAAAGTACTCCACCAAGGACAGAGGAAAGGTGCATAGCTGAGGAATTCCAATGTCTCCAGCCAACAGCACATAAGGCAAGCATTATATCTAGCTGCTTTCAATTCCCCAGCTCAAATAATCAAAACCTCATTCATAACATGGACAGCCTGTAACATGAATTCAGGGTAGGGTGTAATCTCAGATCTCTACTTGTGCATGAAGCAAGAAGATTTTCACCACTCTGCTGTTAGGTTTGAGCTCTGTTTAGCATCATGAAGGAAAGCATGATTGCAAAATCTGTGTGCCACTTTTGTCATAACACAGGTGATAGTAAAATGGAAGTACACATTGAATATAAAATTAACAGTGTAAATAGTTAGTTTGTGTGACTCTCCCAGTATCTTAAGTTGACAAGTATAGTGTTGTTGCTGCTTCTCTAACAGTAAAAAGGGTCTATGAGAAGCATAGCTAAATGCATGGAACTTGTCTTCTCACTTCAAAACTGTCTTTAGTAAAGGGACTTTTTAAACTTCTGTTATAAATTATGAAAATTGATAGGCATTTCTGAAGGGGAATAACTGAGGATCAAACTGGACATTAGGAAAAACTTGTCCTGGGAGGAGAGTAACACTGGAGGTATCACATGATACAAATACTGGATCACGGAGGTTGTGGGATCTCCATCCCTGGTGGTTTCTTGAAAATCTTTGGGGATTTCCAAGATTCAGCTAGACACAATCAAGGTGATCTGATCTAGTTTTGTCAATAGCCTTGCTGTGATTAAGCTGGTGTGACTTGCCTTATCTGAAGACTTTAATAACTGAATAGCTAACGAAAGCAATATTTGTTTTAGGCACGCTTTCAGAGACCCTGGAGCATGGAGTACTGAGAAGCTCCATGATAAGGGCTGATTTCTCTAGAAGTGAGTAGTAGCAACAGTTCTTGGCTGTCCATGGTAAGAGTGCTTCAGTGCATAGAGTGCAGCCCACAGAGGAAATCAGACTGTTTTGAAAAACAAAAATTATCTTATCTCCCTATCAGTCTTGTCTTGATTCTGTTAATAATTGTATCCTCTCTTTGACTGTTTTACTCACCCTTACCTACATCATGCTATCTATCCATACTGATCTCTTATTTCCTCCCTTTATCTTAAATGCTCTTCACTATCCCAAAGGCATTTCTTTCTCTCCCTCTCTTCTGCTGATCCCTTGCCCAACATAAAATGATATTATCATTAACAGGCAGACCAGCAACCAGTCCTCCCTGCACTACCACATTGAACACCAAAGATCCAAAGTGCCAGATAAGGAAGGACCCAGGCAATCAGTCCAATTGCATAGAAGTTTCCCAGAAAGAGAGAGAGAGAGAGAGAAGTGGAAGGTAGAGGTGGTGGTGATCTTCTAATCTGATCCCACCCAAGGCTGGCCAGACTCTGGGTGCGAAAGAACCAGGAGGGTCTTTCTTGCCTGGTTGTGTACATCATCCATATGCCTACCCTCATTCAGGGCTTGGAGTTTAAACACCAGCACTTCACCCTCCTGCTGCTCCTATCAGTTAAAAATAAGCAATAATATTCATTTAGTTTATGCTTCTACCTTCTTTTCCACTGCATATTTCTTTCATTTCTGTATTTTTTTTTTTCTCTTACTAAGTAGGTAAATTCTTCAGGGAAGGAATTACTTTGAAAAAATAATGTTTGTTTGTTTGTTTGTTTTTTATTTGTGACTCAGGGCTGGCACAGTAAAGCCTATGCTGACAGCAATAATCGTTAGATTGATCCTTCTTTGTCTTCTTTTCTCACTGAAGCATATTCCATTGTCCACCAGTACCTAGAACTTTTCTATATGTTCCAAATATCATCTCCCCCACAATATATTTTAATGTAAATCTGACCATGACTTTTATGTTTGCCTTAAGAATTGTTTAGTCCACTATGTTTAGACATGACTGATATATTGAAAACAACAAACAAACCTGCATTATCTGGATATTTTTGGCAAATGCATTGTATTGCCACATCTTTTAGACAAACGGGGCTCACACTGGTGATACTCTACAAGTTTTTAAATTTAGGTCAACTTTATTTGTCCTTCAATCTCATCTATTCTTGGATTTGTAGGGAGAGAAGCATACAGTACACTTAGACTGCTGGGAAACAATGCCTGAAAAATATGTCTTTAGTTTAAGCAGCGTTCTTAAACCTGGCAACTGTATGCTGATTGCTCGAATCACATCCAAATTGTTCAACCAGTACTCTTTTAGCCAGTAGCTCTTAGTTCTCTAAAGACCACCATTGCACTGAAAACAATAAACTCTGATAACCTGTCAGCTGTCAGCCAGCAGCTTATTGCATCCTAGAAGACAACTACAGACTACCTCTTGTTTTAGGCACTCTCATGCCTCCAGGATACTGCGTAACTCTGATAGGTTTTCTTCCTCTAAACTTACCTCCTCTAGAGGAGACATTTTTTCTGGCACTTCCTAAGTGTACAGTCAATATGTCTCGAACCACAGAAAGCATTTATATGTCCAGTCAGTTTTATCTGGATAGAGTTTCTTTGCTTCTAGAATCAGCTATGTCGATCATTTTCTGACTATTCTTTGTTTTATTAACAGGGAGTTGTTTGAAGCACATGCCTTAATGCTTCTTCAAGCAGAAGGTTTTCTCCTGAACAAAGCAAAAGGTGATCTGAAGTCATGGTGTAGTGTCAGAAAAACATAACCATCTTCTCCCATTTTTCTTTCACTATGCAAATCAGGGAACCCAAATAATTTCTACATCTTTCCTAAACACTACGAGTTAAAATGCATTCAGAGACAGATGGACTTCTTTATCCACATGGACTTTTTGTCTCATCTCGACTGCAAGCTGTTCAAGCCACTTTCCAGCAAGACCATTAGATTTCTCAGCTGGCACTGCTTTCACTTATCTTCTACATCCTCTAGTCCTGTTTCAGTGTCTCAGGTCTATTATTTAACTTGGCAGACAAACACACTCAACTGGCCCAAATTTTCTGGCCTCCCAAGCTTTATTGGCTGCCAGAATGTGAGTATATCCCTCAGCAAAGGAAATACAAAGGACTTGCTGTATTAATCTATCTCATTCATTAATCTTCTGAGGAAAGTTTTTCTTCTTTCCTTCTTAAATAGTGAATTCTGACTCATTGACATATTCTGTGTCCTAAAATAAACTAAGTTCTTTTAAAAAGCTAGCCTAAGAGATTATGGCACACTGCTTTATAGAACCTTTAGGAAGTGTCAGCTTTTTTTTTTTTTTTTTTAGGAAAAAGGAGGCAATTCTAGAATACAAAAGCAAGGAATTTATCAATGACTCCCTGAATGGTATATTGCAGTAATTTTGTCATCTTGGTTGTACTAAAAGATTTTGAATACATAGTATTTTGCAGATATACAATGGCAAAAATATCTCCTCCTGCATTTCCTACCAGACTTCCATGCAATGTTGGTCTAATCTGACAATATCTCAGTAAAGGAAAGAATTTAGTTGAAAACATTTCATTGAAATGCATCCTCAAACAATAACTCTTCAGTTAGCCCAAATGATGAGCAGAACTAAACTTTGTATCAGATTTTATTTTTTGTTACATGAATATAAGGAGGTACATAATGTAAACACTAATTTTCTTTGGAAAATTTCAAGGATTGTAAATGCTATGCTCACAGCCACTTTCTCACCCCTATAGGGCTACAGAATAACAACAGATATTCATACATTAATTCATGTATGACATTTTGCTTTTGTAGAGATAATTCTTATGGATTTTTTTCATATATACGTTTTGGCTTGAAGTTTTAACATTTGGAGTTACTTTTTTGAAATCATTTGATCAGACTACTTTATCTACAGTGCTTATTAAATTGCTTCTCTGATTACAGCTGACTTATGTAAACCTAATGCATTAAAAATGCATCAATTTAAAAATTTCAGACTGTTATTCAAGCAGTGCTAGAGGTCTCTGTCAACTCTTATCAGTAAGGTCCTTGAAAATAGAAACATATATTTATGAGACAAACATCTTTTGATTCTGAACTGTGGGTTGCCACCCACCAGCATACTGTTCCATGTATATTTTAATACTAGCAAGAGAAGAAGCTATTGTGACATCTGATAAAATCAAAATACTAGTGAATCTCATTCAGCAAGAGATGTTTTTCTGCCAAGGCAATATCAAAATCTGTTGTAACATTTCTAAGGGTAATAGTAAGAAACACTCACATTGTGATAGAAGACAGTGCCTCCTCACCTGGTTTTATGGAACAAAAAAAAATATACTCAACAAAGTAACAAAAATAACATTTTGATTTGCAAAAGATGGCTAATGCTAACTTCTTAACTGTCCTTGTTCCAAAATATAATTAGTCTAATCAGAAGCTCTGTAAATCAGCACCAAAATTAATTTGGTCACATGGCCTAATAATGCCTGGAGACTGATTTAAACTAGTAAGGTAGCATGGCAGCCAGCAACCTGTCCTCACTATCCTGATGCATTGCAAGCTCTGCTCCTCCTGCTTTCATCCATGAAGATGAAATCAGTTTTTACTGGTTTAATTGCAATTTAATTGTGAAGATTTTTGCTACAAACTCATTTGCCACTAGATGCCACTAAAGGTCACACAGGCTGAACAGGAGACTGAGAGCCACCTATAGACAGTGTTCTAATTATTGTCACTTTCCTTGGTGTCCAGAAGATGCATGTCTCTAAAGCAGAAGGGTGGCAAGCAGAAGTCACTCTTCTCTTGTACTTGGATATGAAGTGAATGGAGCTAACCACATCATCAGATGCTTAATAAAAAACATCGCAATGTCTGGAGTTGATTTAGTGGATCATCGAATTCCTCTAAGCTCTACAAAAAAATGAATTAAGGGAAACATATCAGGGAATTCCTGTGGGCTCACAGCTTCTGAAGAAAATTGTTCCAATGAGACAGAAGGAAGCACAAGAAAGGTGTAATTGAGAGAGCAAGTCATTCTGCATCCTGTTTTAGGCCACAAAAGGGTAAAAATGTATGCAAAAGAGAAGTACATAGAAATTCACAGTATCATAAAGTCAACAAAGTTTGTAAGGAGATGCCTTAAAATCCTGATATGGGTCCTTAACTCTGCTAGGAAAAATTTCTGCTAGTTTTGAGGTGAGATAGTTGACAGGAGGAAAGAATGAAGCTATGCTAGGTTTTCTTTATCCCTCAAAGCTTCTTGTTCCTTAATCTTCATTTTAATGGGAACCATTTATACTGTCTTAAAATTAGATTGTACCCTCATGCAGAGGGTGATATCAAACTGCATTATTCAGACAGAGCTTAGAAGGCCCTTATGTTTGGGAGGTACAATCCCATGAGTGGAACTTCCTTTGATTAAACTCTGACATTCTTTGGAAACACATGATTTCTTGTTTCTGGTATCTCTGATGTACCATGAAGAGCTTTAGCTAGATATGAGCATCTTGCTGCTCCTCATCAATTATTAGATATATCCTCAATGGAAAGAATCTATGGCCAATGTTTTTTTCCTGTTTCCAGGCCTTCAGTTTTTTTTGAGTCGTGCATAGGGTACTGTTCTAGGAAATTGTTTTTTACTGAAATTTGGGATTTAAGACATTGCTTTTGTAGTCAGTCTAACACAAAGGCTAAAATAACTAATGTTGCTGTCGTTAGTGGTTCGGACTTCAGGATATTTACATGCAAAGGCAGTATCAGAGATTGCAAGTCTGACAAATATTAATCAAATGTTTGAGCATACCACCATCTTGAGCAAACCTAAGAAATTCTTGTGTCCCATGAATTCTTATCAACTAAGCTGGATTACACAGAGCAAATTCTTTTTTAGGATATATTATTTATAAAGTATAAAACTGTGTTTGCTGATGATTTTTTCTGTGGACAGTAGGACACAATTGTTTAACTTCTCTGTATAAGTCAAAGGAGCAACTGATATAAATGTGTCTGTAGTTTACAGTAGTGATGGTTAAGATTTTCTTTTATAGGATAGCATAATCCCCAGCATTATGGCAAGGCAATGCACTGCACTCATGCAAACTTCCTGTTTGCAGGTTGTTTCATTGCAGAATGTTCTACGTCCCTGCACTTTAAGTGATGAAATTATGCTCTCAAATTGCCAGACAGAACCCAGAAAAACTCTGCTTTCTGGTCTGACAAAACCAGTGAAAAGGAGAGATGGGAGTAAACTCATGCAGGCACTGAAATCATCACTCACCCGACAGAACATGTAGAAAGAAAGAGAGAAAATAGCTACCAAAGGTATACAAATAACGGAAAAAATCACACAGACCAAAGATGAGGAAAGAAAGTTTCCTCACATCTAGAACTGGAAAGTGAGCTGTGGCAGAGAACATCTGCAAAGAAGAAATGTTTCATTCAGAAAACGCCTTCCTCATTTTTATATAAGGGTAAGAGACTATTAATCCAGAAGTGAACTGTATTTGGTGAAAAACTGTTTCACCCAGCAGTGTTGGCCGGGGGGACTGGGGAGGGAAATGCCTTGGGAAAATAAACCCAAAATGTAGAAAGCAATCAAGATTTAGGTCCTTTGATTAAGGAATATTTTTTATTTTTTGTTGTTTCCTTTTTTGTTTTTAAAGTTGAGGAAGTCTGAAAAATACACCAGCCTCTCAAAACACATTTTTGTTTGGGGAAAAATAAGGAGAGAAAAGATTTTTTTCCTTCTGCCCCAGTGAAACTAAAGATACAAATTGTCTCCAGGCACAGGTCAATCTTTTATAACAGCACTTTGGCACAGGACATTATATGTAATAAGAATTATTTGGAACTTTTATGGAATTTGACCTTGTTGCACTAGCAGAGATATCAGGAACGCACCTGTTGTTTATGTCTGTTCAGCAAATTACTTGACTTTGGCAAAGCAAAGAGTAAACACAGCTAAACAAATTTCATATTCAGCACCTGAAAGGTGTCTTTTTCATCATGGGGAAAAGAGTACATCCTGATGTTGTTCCATCATGTCTCTTCTGTTAGACGTTCCATCAGCATGGCAACCTGCAGCTGAGCAAGCGTTCCTGGCATGTCCAACCAGTTTTACTGAACCTACCTGCAAAGCCTGCCGCTGCAGACCCATACCCTATCTGTATCTGTGCCACTTCCACTATGTATCACAGTCATGTGGGATCACTATTAGAATTGCTTCAGCTGAGAGGCTTGTGGCATTTTGTGCTTCTTCAAGCACTGCTCCAGCTGCTAACATATCACAGAACTATATCAGGTAGATGCCCTCTTCCTGTTTGTATCTGTATTAGTGTTGCAGCAGGGTGCAAGTGGGGATTTGGGGGCCACATTTCAAGCCATGCGCTTGCTTTTTTAACTCAGAGTTGGATACCAGGGAAGAGAGTTTGTATGCTAGCACCCTGAATAGCAGAGTGGAAAAATCTCTTTCATGTTGCAGTCTCTGCAAATTCCCTCTCTTGGTGTATGACAATTATCTCAATCTGACCGGCTGACATCACCTTTCAGTCAACTAAAAGTGGTTTAAATAGTGTCAGCTTAAGGAAGTGTAAAACCTGTACAGAACTTGCCACAGCCCTCTAGCACCAGTTGAAGCAAATAAGTTTCTTAAACAACCTCTGAATTACACAGCTGTTTCTCAGAGAAATCTTTTCAAACACACACAAAAACATCCATTTCCTCCATGTAAAACAGTATCATAGAGATATCAATACCTATTACAAGATTAAGGAACCATGTGCAGTCCATTCTTCTCAGCATGAGGCCGTACCTTCACTGCAGAGAGTTTGGCAGATACTTATACAATTGCATCTATGACAATTGCAAGGAAAATAGAGCCTAAGGAGGTACTGTCTTCAAAACACCTCAAAAATTGTCTCAGATTAGCAGAGGTAAAAGATCACAATGAAAAAAAAAAAATAGAGAGTAGACTATTTTATATTTCTGGAAAGAAATAACAATTTACCCTCACACTTTCATTTTTAATTCTGTGATTGTAGCAAAGTCATGAATAGATATTGTTTAATGATTGTCCTCTAACTCTCATGAAGAGTCCAGAGGTGAACAATGAGAGTGAATTAGAATCCAAAGAATCCTGTACAGAAGGACTAGAGAAATTCTATTCCTTTTGTTTATTAAAGAGATGACTCAGTTGTGAGAGGAAAGATGAACTAACATTCTTCACATATTTTAAAGGTAACTGCCAAAGTAGAAGAACATAAACTATGCTACTCATTCCCTGAGAGCAGTGCTAGAGTTAATAAGTATAAATTGTAGCAAGGAAGATTTATATTAGACATTATAAAAAAGTAATGCCTGCTGCCTGTTGTTTATTTACTAAAGCACTTTGCCCTGGGATTTTGGAATTAATATCACTGCTTGGATAAAACGGTCATCTTTCAAGAATGGTTCAAAAGCAGCTGATTTTGTCTTTGGGCAGAGTGCTAAACCACTTGACTTGTAATGTCATGTCTAACTTTGCTTTCTATCATTCCACAGTTGGCCTGGTCAGAAGCTTCAGAAGCTGGTGTATTGTATGCTGTCAGAGGCTGGAATAGTATGGCTGCCAGCAGAGTGTATCTGATGTAGGATAGCCGGCATATAATATACCTGGCAAGTACTGCTGGCTCAGTATAGCTGTCAGCTCCCATATATATTATGGCAAGAATTTAATATTTAATTCACTTGCAAAGATGTTGTAAAAAGGCAAAGAGAGAGGAGAAATAAACTCTAAGAGGACAGGCAAAGATCTTTATGAAAACATGAGGTCCTTACTAACTTTGTTTCAGACTGAGGAAACTTTGACAGAGTCAATTCTCTGAAGTGCTTTGACAAGAGAAGGGATTAAGTTTTCCAGCTGAGGAGTTTGTTCCTGTCTATCTGGCTACAGAAAAATTTCAGCTGCTCGCTGGCTTGTTAGTAAATCTAGTAGTAGAAAGGGTTAATCTGGGGCAGCCACTGGCAGTTTTTCCTATCCAGCAGCCTCCTCAGTGACCACCTTGAAAATGAGAAATGCTCATACATCACATGTCAGGAAATGGAAGGAACTTGACTGAACTTTATCTAGAGGATGAATTAGGATGCAAGGACTTGCTGTCAGCAGAACTGGTTCATGCCTCCACATCTTGCACAGCTTGGACAGCCTGCTGGGACTGCAATATCCCGACAGACGCACTTCTACCATTTCAAAGGAGCTTTTCCTTTTAGTTCTGCTGCTGCAGTGTATAACTCAGCCTCAGTGGGCAATTGCCTTGGTGACACAAACACTATCACTCTCATACCTTGTTACAGGCAGGACTGTAAAATGGCTTATGCACTCATGTATATTCAATTGGTTAACTGTGTTTCTACTCAGTTATGTATTTATTTGTAAACAGCTAGCACAAACAATGAAAATGAAACATTAATTTCATATTTAAATTTTTATCCCCACCTGATCACTATCTTGTGTTTCATACTAATGAAGTAGAAACAGAAGTCTCTGTGTCAGCAAAAGCTGGAGGTAAAGCACCGGTGCTCCCCAGATGGGACAAGATTCAGACACTACTGTGAGAGACGTTTGGGAAAGCATCTGACTGAGGTCTCTCCTGGCTTCTCCCTTCTTGATTTTCTTACATAAAAGGCTCACCTTAGTCATAAACTTCAAATCAAAGTGCCATTTAAACACCACAGAAAAACATTACAAAAGCCACTCTAAGATATATAAAAACAGTCTCTGCTGATTGTATGTACTTTCATATGTATTGTGTATTTTGTCAAAACTGGAAAATCCAGTTTTCTTATGCTACACATATATTTATGTGTCAGTGTGCATATTTATATATACACATATGTATGTCTATAAACAGGAAAAACATACACGACATAAGGCAACATTTTCTAGTCATGATTAATATAAAACTGTACAGAGGACTGTATATACATGTATGCATATATAAACCATATATATACACAAAAATGTAATTTAAAAAATTAGAAATTAAGGGAGTTGATACCTATTGGAATACTATTTTTCCTCCAGATTAGTGTTACTTCCAAAAATTGTTCAATAGGTCCAGCCTCAGAAAGAGCTTCACACAATATCTTAAGACTTTTTGGACCACTCACTGCAGTATGCTTCCTGGCTTTTCAAAACACAGAAGTCTATACAAGGGTCTGTTCTGTTTTTCTGTCCACTCTGGGGTCTTCTCCAGTGCTATAAAGAACGGCTGTGCTTTCAATCTAAATATTGAATCATATCGTTCATTTGGCCATCATACTAAAGTCTGAGGGGCAGGGCAGCTGGATCATACTTTTTTCAAGTACGTTTTTCATTTAAAACCTAGAAGAACCAATAAATTCTACACATCTAGGTCAGTATCTGGTTATAATTTTAGCCAAAAGCACAACTTACAAAATCTTTTTTGAATAGAGTTCATGTTCGATTGAAAGAAATAGTTCAGAAACATTGAAACCAACTCTTCCTGCCATTTCTAGCATACTCATTTACAGCCACTTGTGATAAAATAAAAGACACAAAGCACAAACATAATAAAGTATGAGCAGGAAGGAGTACTATTGTTTTTGAGCAATAGCTCACTGCTTAGAACAGAAGAGGTGGGAGACAAGTATTCAATTCACTTTTTACTTCAAAACCTACCTTTCAGTGACTGATAAGTCTGTATCGCGAGCCATAGCAGAGGAAAATTTCTCCATCTTCTCTGTGGATGCTGTTCCAGTGTGTATAAAATGCTAAAGTATTCATGGAGAAACATCGTGGCACCACCCAAGAGGATCACCATATGAGCAACAACCATGATGTCTCCTGCTGAGTGACTGGCTATTTAAGCCAAAGGACATGAACAGGGGAACAAAAAGGATAGCGAGAGACAACACACAGCTCATTAGACACTCACAAAAAGAATGCCCATACAGACCTGTGGGACTGCCTTTCTCCTGCCATGTACCATGTGATTGGCTGTCCATTAATGCCACCTGCTCCCACAGGTACTTAGAGCAGGGCAAGAGGCATCCCTGTTGATATTACCAGAGCTGACTAGCAGCATTTTATGTGCATCCAGCACACATACTCTGTATGTACATAGTATCATACTTGATAATCCCTAGCCACCAAGTGCTGTTTCTACAAGTGGCTGCCTCCAAGGACTCAGAAAACCTACTAAGGTAGTTTCCGGCATTGTCTTCTACAAAAGAGCATGATATCTGCAGGCGACCTAAGCTCAGAGTGAGTGCTAAATGCTTGCAAGGGCAGTGTGAGCAGCCAAAGTGATTTTTGTCTTCCCATACGCAGACATCTGTCTTGTAAATGTACATAACCGAGTTGCTCTTTCTAGGTTTTCATTATAATCAAAGGAGATGAATAGGCATATCCAGAGGATAGTTCATCTTATTTATTTCGTGCTTGAGTACATATCAAAAATAATCTGATTAATTCAGCTTATGTAATAGAATTTCTCCCTGTTGACCATAAAGGCACTCTAGGTGAGTAGTGCAATGTATGAATCTTTTTTTGTTAAAAGCTGAAGAGATCACTCATATCTCACTCCAAAACCAAACAAGTTTGTGGTGTTCTAGCAGCCCTATTAATAATTTGACCATGCACAATTTAGATATCCACTTGTTAAGACTCACTCTCTCCTAACCACCAGGTCCTGAACACTGAACACAGAAAAGCTGGGGAAAAATCTCAAATTTTAAAGTTAGTATGATTACTTTTTGCACTGTGATTCAAACTCCAGAGGGCTTCTTCACATCTGCTGCACTTGGCCAGCCACGTGGTCCCAATTAATATTAGTTTAACTGAGATAGATCAGGGAAGGTGGTGGATGATTCTTCTAACTTAATTCTGTCCTGATACTGGGGTTAACATGAAACCTGATATGAGCTGCTCACAGAGCACTACTTTGGAATGTAGATGTTATGCTTGAGCACTCATCCTCTGCTGTGTGCTTAATATTATGAAATATTATAAATGTAGCGTAGGTTAAATCCCAGATAGGAATGTGAAAAGAGGGAATGTTTACTGGTCAACGTCCTTGACCAGCCTGAGCCCTACTACTTGCTCTATCACTATACCTATACTGCAAAGTGGATGGGGCACAGTTCAGGGAAGGAACCAACATTTTAATAATTTATCTGAGGAAACAAGTGAGCATGGGTTGAAAGAAAAGTATGACAGTGTACAGTGTTGTGAAAGGCTCATTCAGAGGGCTTGATCCAGCAAATGGGAAAGAGATGACTGGAAAAGGGACCTCTTTGAAACTTGCTTGAGAGCAGCAAGTTCGTAATGACTTGGCAAGACTAGTAGAACTGTCAGCCTTAAAAGAAAAAGGGGTCAGACATATAGTGAAGGCATGTACAAAAAAAAAAAAAAAGAACAACAAATAAATTTAAAAAAAAAACCCTATCATAATATTCTTTATTTAAATGATCTTGTTGCAGAGTGCTAGTATATTCAATTTTGAATATAGACAATCTGGCTTTTCTTCTTTTTTTTTTTTTCCTCAAACTGATTCTTTATAGGATTTGGTTTTTTTTCTTTTCTTGTTTCCATGGTATTTATTATCCAGTCATTTGCTTTCTATTCTGGGTTGAGCACAGAATGAAAAGCTTGAGTGTTGGGGCTAGATTATTACTTGCTGTAAATCAGGACAGTAGTATCAACTTCAATGAAGTCACTCTTTATTTATATCATCTGACCTTTGAAATTTTATGATACAGAACATTATGGAGAAATTTTGGGAAGGAAGTCCATTAGTTTGCTAGGCATCTTTGTGTTTATTTGTATTGACTTTCAAAACAGATATATAGTATAGGGCAAAAAATGTACTGCCAGAATTCAGTCACTTAATGCATTATAAAAGAGAAGGGAAAACAAGGACGAGCTGGACAGCTCCCAGCTCACTGAAGAAATGGTAAATGCAAGAGCACGATGGTGTTTTCATTTTCATAGAATTTACAGATATTTTAATCCCTTTTCAATAGAAGATGCAGGCCCTAGAGGTTAGGTGCTACAGCACTCAGCACAGACAGTATGTGTCTTGCATCTGCAGAAATACTCATACCATTGAAAACCTATATTCAGTCATTTGCACTATTACAGCCTAAATCAATTATTCTTTTGAGTTTGGTTTTTTGGTTTTTTTTGTTTTGTTTTTTTTTTATCCTCTTCACATCAAAAAATAGAGGGACAAATGGAGTGAGATTATGGGAGACTTATTGAGGCATACTTAAATGGACAACTTGCCCACCCATGTGCTTATTTACCACTATATGAACTGCTTCTCATTTGTGATGTTACAACATCCCTATGGCAACTGCAGCACTTGCTTACATGGGAAAGTCATTTTAGGAAGTTATTGAATTTATTTTTAGCTTCTTTTAGTGAAATCTAGCAGCTGGAAATGAAGTGAGCCAATCCCACGTTACTAGTAAGGGCTTTGTAGAAGAAAGAACTACTGGTTTCAATCATACTATTTTCATCATTACTTAATTATTTCTTTACTGTGCCAAATACTTAAGTCTTCTCTCTGTTCTTCTTCAACCTTAAAATCAGTGTAGATTTTATCAAAGGGCTGATTAAAGTTGAAATTGGAATTTAAGATGCCATGACACCACTATCATTATTATTTTGTTTTTTATTGCCCTTAACTCCAAGGTGTTTGATCAATAAAAAAATAATAATAATTGAAATTATGATAACAATGATTAGTTGTGAAAAAGATACAAGAATAAGGAAAATTGCTTGTTTTGTGAAAACACATATAAATTTCTTTAGCTTGGGACTATCTCACAGGTTTGTAATTTAGGATCAGCAATAATGAAGAAACAAAATCAGTTCAGAGGTCACTTTTCATCTCCTGCTCGCAGGCCAAAAAATTTGAAGCTATGTTCTCTCTTCAGTGTATATTGTGATGACAGAAGAAGTAATGAAGAAACATAACCACAAACTACATGCTCCATCAAAAGCATTAGGTGTTATACTCACAGTTTCATGCTTTATTAATGGTAGAAGAGGAATGCTCATTTAGTCTTGCCATAATCTGACAAATCTGAAATCCCTTTTTACAGAAGAATGTAAAAAAACCTCCTGTGGCAACAAGTTCCAAAAGTTCAATACCTGCTGTGTAAAGAAGTACTTCCTCCTATTTTAGGCTCACCTCCTCCTAGTGTCACTGAGTGCCCTCTGGTTCCATTATTGTGGGATTTGGTAAACAACAGCTCTGCATTCACCTTGCCCTCCATCTTCATGAATTTTAAATCTGTCTGTCATCCCTCAGCCTTCTCTGCTCTGAAGCAGTGCCCTAGTCTTTTAGTCTTCTCAGAAGATGGCAGCTTCATCTTGCAACCACCATGCTTTGTCACTGGCCTTTGCTTTCCAGCTACCCTCCTGGACTCCTGAATCTTGATTTTTTTTTCACCCTTCAGTGAACTAACTCGAAGAGGAAATCTAAAAATTCACAATCCAACCTTCAGAACCTGGTGATGAGAGTATTGTTTTTAAAAGTGCAAGCTATGAAGGATTCTTAAGGGCCTCCAGCTTCCTCATGGGAGACTCTTATTTGAAAGCCACACGGCAGCAATGGCAACTCACTTTTTAAGACAGATCCCAGGATGCCTGTTCTGTGCATCTCAAATCACCTTCATCAGCAGCTGACTGCATTGGCTTGGCAATGACAGGAATGTTATTAAACCACGTCCAAAAGCATGCCGAAGTTTTTGTGTCATTTTGGATGCTTAGTTTCCCTCAAACACTCAGGTTAAATATGGCTTTCTTGAGCCTTTCTCCTGAATTTAAAGACCAACGTTCTCCTTAAGTAACATAATGCTTTGTTGCCAGCATGCTCAGAGCCTTGCTTATTGTGCATAACATAACAATAATGATTTGATAATATTGAATCCTAAGAAAAAATACACTTCTTTTTCTTCTCTAAGTTCCCTCTCTGTATGGATTTAGTGTGTTTCATAATTCTCTCAGCTTTTTTTTATGCCATTTGTGCTCCAGAACATTTTTGGCATGAACATTTACTTCTTAGCAGTAATACAAACTTTTATTATACTATATATATTATTTCTTTTCAATTGTTCTTATGTACTGTATAAATGTGTGTGTCTCTCCTAGTTGTCTTTCAGTGGATTATAGTCAACATGCTTAATCACTTGCATTAACAGGAAAGGAATTTTTATGCACATGCGTTTCTTGCATGCAAAGATTTACACATTATCTACTCCAAATGGTTTTATTTATAAAGCATAAGACAAGCCTGAGAACAGTCATTTTTTTCTCAACTAAATTAGACCAATAAACTTTCTCCCTCTGCTTTTGCCAACATGCTCAATCTTTTTCTGGCTATATACATTATTCATGGAAAAAAAAGCTCTGATTTCCTCTCATCTATTGATGAGCAGCTTATTTAGATAATCAAAAAGATGTTCTATATTTTCTGTTCTCCTGATAGTATTGTGAATCAGATCAGTAAATATTAGGAAATTAACAAACCCACTAATTTACGTACATAAATACATTGTTACTTTTAATGTGTTTCGTATTAATATGCTATATTGTCCAATGGCAAATGCAGTTGTCTTTCTGGGCAGTATATTATTTCTATGCAGTAACAGATTACAGAACTCCAGAACTAGTTGTGTTAATTAAAACAGTGAGAGTAAACTTTTTTAACAAATGCCTATTGGGAGTTACTCATCTTCCCATTAAACTCTATCTGCTTATACATTCCTTTGCTTTATATGTTGTTAATTTTTTTCTGCAGTATTTTCTATTATTTCAGTTTAGCTGACGTATAATTTTCCAAACTACCCCTTAAAAAGAAAGCAATGGATCTCTTTGCCCTTTCACTTTCTTCTAGGCCCTAAGTCATGCTCCACAAGGTCTAAAAAATACCCATCATCAGTCCTGGGACTTCTCAACCCAGTTCCTAAAATACGGCTGGTAATTATACTTAACATTATTTCCTTAAGAAGCTGTCAGCTCTCTTTTACTTGTTTTTACCTTGGACTTTGTCTGAGGGAGACATTAACTTCCAGTTCCCCAGGGTTTATAAAAATCTGTCTTCTTAAGTCTTCTGGGTTTATTATACTTTTTTCTTATTTTTCTTCGTACTCAATGATTCAGGATCACCATTGCCCAAGTTGCATTCAGCCTTTGTCAGTTACTCTCTAGTGAGGAGAAGATAACACTCTTCTGTTGCATCTTTTACTTTCTCTACTAAATCCTCAGCTCAATCAATGAATCTACTGAACAACTTAAAAATTTCTCTCCCAACATATGCCCACTTGATGTCTCTGCAAAACCATTCTGTTCCCTGATTCAGATAATTTTGTTCCTACTTTACAAAAAGATTTATATCCACCTTGGTTTATTTGGCTTGATGGCTCACCATAGTCCTTAGCAGGATACACTTTACTTGTCATTTCTTACTATTATACGCCAGCTGTCTTTGGATCCAGCAACATTTTGGACTTCAGAGAAGATATGTGCCTTTGAGATAGATGGCAACACTTCTTCCCTTTTCAGTTTCTGACCTTTTATATAATATAAATATTGACTGTGTTGTTTTAAAAATCTGTGTGATTTAATATTTTATATTAATATTTATCAGTGCATATGGAATATCAATATTACCTGATTTATATTTACTATTGCATTTTGTTAAATTTGTTACCATTAATAGCATACAAATCGTGTATTCTAAACAATATATATCATGAACTATGTATTATGCCAAATAAGTCCTATTGTTGTTTTAGTAATAAGGCTTCCTATTCTAATTATTTATACTTCATATTTCTTGCCTGTAGACATCTAACATAATCAGCAAATTGAGTTTTCTGTTTTTTAGCGTTGGGTGGGTTTTTTTGTCATTTCTAGACCAGCTAGATTCACTTCTTTCTTTTTTTTTTCACTAAAGTCTGAACCACTGTAAATTTATACCAACTGCTAGTATTATTTGTCCAGCCTTTTCTATTAATAGTGGACATTTTTCATTTCTAATTAGCAACTCTATATTCAAAGCTGAATTAAAACAATCCTCATTATGGAACAGATATACTTTTCTACTATCCTGATTATCAGTCCAGTATTAACAGTGAGAAACCAAACAATACAACAAAAAGGTGTTTTCAATACTGGGAAAAAAAAATAAATTAATGGATAATGTTATCAGAAACAGAATTTTACTTGTAAGAAACTAATTAATTGTTTAAAAAATTCTTTATTTAGAAAGGGGAAATATTTTGTAGAGAATTCTGTGGAATAAATGGACATCATAAAGGCAAAAGTCAAGGGATTAAATTACTATGGAATGTGTATTAGTAGGATTCATTTTAACCACTTTAAAATAATTATATAATCTAGCTGTGTAAACTCCCCTGATGATTAATATAGAAAAGCAGTCACCTCTATAGATGTTGTGCTCCCATTCCGAGATAAGTAAGTATTGTGAATCAGTCTCTGAAACCGCCTGTCTTTCTTTCTTAACTTCAGAATTGAAAAAGGAAGATGAACGGCTCAGGCTGCATGCTAGCTTTTAGACAGCTAAAATTAGGTGGGATTAGTCTGGCCTAGTTAACAGCATCTTAGAGCAAAGGAAAACAGAAGAGAAGACTCAGGTGTTCTGCAACAAGAGAAATGATAAACACGGAAAAAAATTAGAGGCTATACAAAGAAAGTGTGATAAATGAAGCAGTATAATAAAAATAATTGCTTTCAAGAAGGGAAGACAAGTGTGGATTCAGTGTCAAATGAGGAAACTCAAGAGACAGGAAGTGGAGAGGCCAAGAGACTTTGTACATGCTTGAAAGGTAGTACAGACATAGCAATAAAGGTTGAGTCATCAACATGGGTTGAAACATGACAGTGGTAGTTTGGAGGTAATAACAAACCTCGTTGTGGAAAAGTGGGAAGCAGGGACAGAAAGACTGTGTGGATGAGGACGAGAGTCTATCTATGAGGGGACCAAAACTTAGTTCAGTTTAGAGAAGGCATAGAAAAGATGACAAAAAAAGTAGGGAGGGATGACAGGAAAACAGCCTAAAATCTAAAGGAGTACAGAGGGCAGAAAAGATCAAATTGAAAGAGAAGAGGTGGCATGAAGTAGTTAGAGGGTTTGGACACCTGGACAATGCCATGTGCATACAGAAGGGCTGAAAAATACTATGGGAACAGTCTGTGGCATAGACAGGAGCAATGCTGACCTCAGAAAACTGAGGAACGTTGTCTTAGGAGCATTGTCTTAGGGATTAAAAGATGTCCTGACTTCAGTATGAAGAGGAGATTAGTAGCTGAAGCCATCAGATATGAACTGCTTCCCTTTTCAGAAAAATACAACTGTGCATTTTCAGCTGAAAACTAAGATATTTTAGCAAAGATATTTTGTTGTTAAACTTTCTCAGTTCTCACTAAATGACTACAAATTGTGTTCTATTTTCATTACAAAATGCAATTCATGGTGATTTGCTACCGAAAACCAATAACTAACAGACTTACCTACTCCCGTAATTTTACTTTTTAATCTTAGAGTACAATATTAATTAATTAACACTAATTCCATCCCTCTCCTCTCTTCTAAAAAATTATAAGAGAACTATCGTGTAACACTTAGTGTTTTGCCATGATTATTGCTGCATTAAATGTTTTAAGATGTGCTACTGCAGTTAGGACAAAGTTATGGGAAGCTAAAAGACATGAACATCAATGATAAATATACTATTGTTATACGCGGGAAAAAAAAGAAAATACAGCAAATGTAGCAAAATTTGTTTAATTTTTCTTTTCCAGTAATGAGTGGGAGTTTTACAGCATCCATTCTGAAGCAGAATCTAATTCCTTTTTCTTTCTATAAATGAGGCTACAGGATTCTTCTATTGTATATGCACTCTGAAGATGATATTCGTGGAGAAAATTTTTCAAAGGTATGAACTGGATTTCAGACGCCCAAGTTTTATTGATCCTTAGTAGAAACTGAGTACAAACTCAGTCTCTTTATGTTTAAAAATCTTCCTAGTTTCTGCATCTGTGTGTGTATATGTCTGTGTAAATGCATATATATATGTGTGTATATATATATATAAATGCACTACTTCCAAATAGCTATGGGAAAATCAATATCTCAGACAATCAGGAAAATTATTTTTATAATTGAAGTGGAATAGAAACAGCATATTTTCCTTTTGACATCGAGTTAAAGTAATTTGGATCTAAAAACAGGGACAAGGACATCTTGAGAAACAAACTTAAAAAAAATTATTTAATAATAAGAAAAGTGATAGGTAAATGACTGCCATCTATCAAGAGCAGAAGGTCTAGTTTGCTCCCCAGGTCATATCCATTTGGAAAACAACTTGGGACAGACTCAATTTAAGTTATGAGAAATTTAGCCAGACAACTACTTGATTAATGTATCTGGCAAGCTTTGTTTTTGTAAGTTTTATATATTGAGATTGGCTATTCAGTACATCTAGGCAATACACCATTTAATTCTCCATGTAATAACCCTTAATACCTGAAAAGGAAATGGAAAGATATTATTTTTTTTCTAGCTAGTACAATGCTGTTTCTGGGCAAAAACCTGTCAGGACAATTCCTCCTGTTCAGGGGGATAAAACGTGGATATCTTCTCTCAACTTCAGCGTGTAAGTGTTGTTAACTAGCATTTTTATCTTGTCTAAAACAGCATATATTTTTCTGCTTGCTTGTGGCTTCTATTTTAACTCTTTGGAGGTACAGTGATGATTTCACAATTACTGTGCTTTAAGAAGCAACCCATTTAAATAACAGTGTGAATATTTTACATGAACTCATGACATTCAGTCTAATTCTCAGTATTAAATAAAGAGCAAATAAAAAACCACTGGATGCTGGAATTAGGAAGAAGAGGTTCAGATTGTGTAACTTAAGTAACTTTAGGTCCCTCAGCCATTGATTTCTTCAAAATGTACCAAGAGCTCATTCCTGAAAAGAAAAATGTTTCTATTGTCTGGTGTCCTACTTTTTTAAGCAGCCTAATTGAACAAAATAGTCTAAAATGGAATCCAACTATTCCTAGAGAGCAGAGGGGAAGCATACCAGATTGCTATTATGGAGAGGATTTAATGACTTTAAAAGAACTTTTAATGTCATAAGGGTTGCAGTTAACTATTCCATACCCAACCTCCTCTCCTGTGGACTGTCAGTTTTACAGGTGAGTGAGGACTTTAAGTTCCCCCAAAAAATATATTTCCTACCTTTTATTGCTACAACTTACATAAAAAACAGATTCACATGGGTTGAACTCACTGAATTATTTACACTAAAAGAATGATATTTTTATGACATTTGTATGTGTTTTGACTGTCAGATTTTTGTGCTGCTCTCTTTGGATTCTGTTACACACTGTATTCCAGAAATAGTTCAGAAATTTGTTTCCATCATAGGCCAGAGAGAATAATCTAGACGGCTTGTCTTGTGTTAAATAAACCTTTGACAAAATTACTCAGACATTAATAATTTCTCCTTCAAGTGATCTTCTGTGGTGGTATCAGATCAAAAATTATTGAGGTAATGAAAATGTTCTTTTCACATGAATGCCACAAGATATCACTCAATGGATTTTTTTAGTTGTTTCAAGTATTCCTGTCCAAATGGCATGAACAATTTTGGGTAAAGACATCTAGATATATGGGTTCTCTGCTGATGAAGACTACAAATACTTTTTTTTTCAGAAGAACAGAAGCTTGGTATGATCAAAGTGGCATCGTGTAATCTCTGCTTTAAAAATAATCTCTTAGCATTGACAGATCTGTGAACTGACAAGTAATGTCAAGGTTTCTTGTCTTAAGAGGGCAATTTGGACATCTGAGGATCTAAAATCCATTAATTTTCTTTATCCTTACCCATCCTGTTTCAACCAATTACATGAGCAAAGAGTTAGAGAAAGCAAAAAAGAGGGATTGTTAGGACTGGAAATTCTGATTCTGGAGGGCTTGGATCCCAGTCTCTATCATGAGATTTTTTTGTTGATTCACAAAAGAGTAGCAACATATAAATGTCTGATGTTCATCTTTACAAGGTATTTTACCTCCTTAAAAAAGAACATTGCAGAGCATTTTTTTTAAACCAAAGGATGCCAGTATAGATGCAGGAAAGTCCTGAGAAATGTACTACTGATAAGGAAAAACCAAGTCATATGAAACCTACTTTTCTTTAAGCTAAAGCAGTGGTTCAGCAAGAAAAAAAGTGTGGTGTGTGAGAGTTATATATAAGAGAAATAAAATATCACATTGTGAAAACTAGAAGAGAAGTGGGGGAAAGACATGAGAAAGAGATTGCCTGTTTCAGTACTCCAAGCACCCCAACAGGCTTTGGAGTATACTCCAGCACCAAGGAGGCTGGCTGCCCATGCCCTGAGATCTGCTGCCAATCATCCCTTTCTCCTGTGAAAGAGCAGCATGAGGATGACAGTCAGGCCATCACAGAATCGCAGAATGTTAGGGGTTGGAAGAGACCTCCAGAGATCATCGAGTCCAACCCCCCTGCCAGAGAAGGACCATCTAGTCTAGGGCAGGTCACAGAGGAATGCATCCAGACAAGTCTTAAAAGTCTCCAAGGAAAGAGACTTCACAAACTCCCTGGGGAGCCTGTTCCAGTGCTCTGGAACTCTTGCAGTAAAGAAGTTCTTCCTCATGTTGAGGTGGAACTTCTTGTGCTCCAGCTTGTGAGCATTACCCCATGTCCTATCACAGGGCATAAGTGAGAAGAGATTGCTCCTTCCTTCCTGACACCCAGCCCGCATATATTTATACACATAAATAGCCATAGCTATTTTATTTTATAGCCATGGTTGTCCTCAGCCACTACCACAATCCCTGCCCTGCTTGCCTTGTGCAGGGGCTGCAGGGCTGCACCCTTGCTGGTGCTAGCATTGCACTGCCCGCCCCACCAACAGCCCAGCCCTGGACAGCCTTTTTCTGCCTGTCTGCTTCCTGACAGCTTAGGGATATGCTAGGAGAGAGAAAACAAGCAATACCCAATTTTAAAAATTTCCAACCTTAAAGAATAGCTTAGAATACATATATATTAGTCTTGTCTACCTATACATCCATAAGCAAAGTCTAGTATCTGCTGTATCGCTCAGAATTGCCTGCAGGGTAAGCACTGTATACCGTAAGAAGACAGTTTTTCAGCACTTTTGGCATCAGGTTTTTTTGAAATCTCAATATTTATTAGAATACAATTCCATCTACACTATTCTACCTGTATGATTCTGATTTTTTCACAAAGGCATTATTTCTCTCTCTTCAGTCTTAGTTCTTTCAAATTCACATTCATGTCTGCTGCTAACATTCCTATTTGCTGCATTATTACTTGCCTAATGTACTGTAATGGCAGACAGGCAAAAATTTATCAGCCAGTCTGCATGCAGTATATATATTTAAATTCCTTTTTAAAATAAGTTCTGTTCACTATCAGCAAAATGTAAAATACTTTCTACCAATTTATAGACCAAATTGTTAAAATGAGCTATAACAATCACATTTGTTATAACAAAGTTCTCTGTGGGAAGCTAATTCAGAAATAGAATTTTGAATTTTAATTTAATTTATAAAGAAACAAAAAGATACATTATGAGACGAGCAAAGTGGGATGAGCAAGGCTGGTGGCAATTCTCATTTTAAAATAAACCCATATCCTGCAGAACTGTGGAATTTGCAAGAGCATCCTTCTGCTTTACAAAAATGTCAAACTCAAGGGCTATATTACAGCCTGATGTTCCAAAAGTAGGAGTGTTTAGTAACTTTTTCAGCTGGTGCTTGAAACAGAAAGCTAGTTGAACTCTTAAAATGCATATGTATGTACCTATATCTCTGGTATACACAAAGTAGTATGCTTAGCTAGAGGTGTGATGTGATTCTAAGACAGGAACTTGCTCTCATCCTTCTTTCTGATTTCCTTGCATTACTTTTCAGTTGTAGTTTCAGTTCTGCTATTTGGAAATTGGCATTTGTCTGTATCTAAAGAAACAAAATTAAACTCTTTCAGTCATTATACTATCACTTTGGTTGTTTGAGTCTTGTTAAAAAAAAAAAAAAAAATATTTGCCACAGAAAGTGAAAATCCTCTTAGAATCTACCACACTACTTTCATTGCAAACTACAGGCTGTCAGCCTCTGTCCTGTCCTGTGAAATCCTTCATTTTGAACATCCACATTTATTCTCCCCTTTTCTATGAATGTGTCACTTGCATTAGTTATTTACAGATTATTCTTGAGGTTTACATTTGTTTCTCTGACCAATCTCCCAAAAGCCTGGAGGCACAAGTTCTGAGATGTGGCCCTGACAGAAATTAGGAAACTTCCAAGGCCTGCAAAATTATATATAATAGCAGGTTTCTCAACGCTGTTGCTTAGATTGCTCTTTGCTTTCTGATAAACAAACTACCACCACAGATGCTTTCAGTCTGGGGTAACAAAATTCAGTTTTTCCAGTGTCCTCAGTTTGGTCTCTATTTCTGTTAATTATCTCATTTCCTGTCGTATGTGTCACCTGCTTAGACTCTAAGTGTTGGTTTGTTTTACTACTAACTACGCTCACTTGTTTTGTTGTTTTGTTTTCGTTCTCACTACCTTTCCGCCTTGCCACCATGTTTAATATGTGATGGGTAATGACATGAAAGGGCTTGTGATTAAAAAAAAAAAAACCAGTCTCTTTCTTAATTATTTAGAAGGATGTTAGGAGGCTGTGGGAGAGCCACTCCACT
>NW_008628943.1:0-557 GCF_000691845.1 Merops nubicus
CTTTCAGGATGAGCAAACTCATCTCAGAACCGTTTTAGTTTTCGGTACTGAACAAACGTTTCCTGCGGCATGATGTAAGATTGCTGCTAATAAGTTTGTTTAAAGTCGAGACAGGGAAGTTTCTGGTTCTGAAGATGCTGTTCTACTGCCAAAAGCTGTTTCTAAGTGTATCTTGCTGTAGGTAGTTTGATTTGTTGTAAACTAACCTCTTGAGGGGTGTGTTAAATGCCTGCTCCATGAACATTAAACATGAATTTAGATTTTGGGTTTGGGTTTTTTTTTTTTTTTAGATTCCCCTTGATAACTCTTAGGAGGTTGTTCCCTCTCATATATCTTTCCCCTGATTCCTGTATGGATTTAACAAATAAACTCACTTTAACTGTTTACAGAAAGTTTTTTCTTTTGTATTATTTTAAAGCTGGATTCCTATATTCAAGGAACCGTGTTCTTCCCAGCTTACAGTTTCAGCAGAGTATCTGGAAGGCTTCTTGAATAATATAACAGACATGGAGGTACTTGCTGAGTGGCTGGGGGGGGGGGGGGGGGAGGACACCCCC
>NW_008628943.1:588-76661 GCF_000691845.1 Merops nubicus
GCCTCCCTCTGCTCCCTCTCTGCAGGGCCCTGCCCCTCATCCTGCTGCAGCTTCGCTTTGGGAACTGAAAGGCCAGGACAGTGCTGGAGTTGTACAACTGGAAAGCTTATTTCCTCCTCGCTGGGGCCCGATTGTTCCAGCTGGTAGTGAGTGTTTTGTTGGTAATATAGATATATATATATACAGGTGCTCTTGCAGCACTTTTCCTGCATTTGAGAAAGAGAAATTATAATTCACAAAAAGGATCCATTGTAGCAATCCAGTTGTGTAAAAGTGCTGTTTGCTGGCCAGACCTGTCTGTGTTAAATTGCTTTAAGGTTTTTTTGTTCCATCTTCTTTATGAGACCTGGTGAAATTTCTGATTAACCCTTGGAAGATTCATGAGCTCTTCTAATTATTTTTTTTGTTTTTTACCATTTTTTGCACCCCTCATGTCAGAATAGAGGGGCTTTTTCAGTTTGGAATGAACTTAACCCAGCTGCTATTGCAACAGCAGCAATATCCTGTGTCTTTTGTTTTCTTTGGTCATAATTACATGTTAGTGACAAGTCATAGGCTTGGAGGCAGAGTAGTTGATCTGTTTGTGAATGTGATTGTTGACTCAAACTGGAGGACTTGGGCATTATTAAATCTGTATTATGTGTCTCTGCAGAAGTGACATCAGGGAAGTATCAGATCATACAAAGAAGCATCAGTGGTTTGAAGATTGTGGCCCTGTGAGTTCAGCTAGAGCACAGTGTTGCCATGGGTACAGTTTTGTGGGTCACCCCTTGTTCCCCCCCCAGAGCCCTCAGATGATGTTAGGAGAGGATTATGTCACTCTCCTTCTTGAAGAGCAAATGGGAAGCCTGTTGGTAGTGTGCTTATGCCAGTGGGCACTCACTGGAGCTGTAATATCTGCCTGTATCAGATAGTTTCTGAAAAGCTGCTGACTCTGGCTGTCATCTTCTGTGCTGCTGGCCAGTGATCCTTGGGCAGGCTCTGAGGAGTGCTGAACACCACGGCTCGGCTCTGGGAACTGCAGAACCTCACCCTGGCAGGCTATCTGGAGATCTGTTTTAACAAGTTGCCTAATTTGTCTGTGGGAAGCTTTGAAGGCTCTGAGTAGTGTGGTGGTGTGGGTGAAGGCATGGCTTTGGCCCTTGCCTGCTCCTTTGTACCAGCTGGCTGTGGGCACCAGAGTGGAGCAGAGGGACCAGGGGTGGGCAACCTCATGACAGGCTCCTGTGAGCTGTTGAAAGCAGCGTGGGCTGGCTGGGGTCTGGCTGTGCCACGCCTCACAGCACTGGTAACACCAGTTCTGAAGTGCTTGGGTTCAGAGTGCACGTCCATTGCCCATCTGGGGATGCCAGACAACAGTTGAGTCTAGGTTTTGAACACCAAAGTATCACTCAGACTGTGCCTTCTCTCTGCAAACAGGGGCAGTGTGGTTTCTGGGAGGAAGGGGGACACAACTTGGTCATTTCCAGCCCTAAGCTCATTTTATCAAGTCTGATGAATGCTCACTTTAAATGAATGAATTTCTTTCTGGTGCCTGTAAAAGGGCTGAAGCAGCCTTAATTTTAGTGAGTGGAGCTATGCTGAGGCCCCAACCCCTGTAGTGTCTGCGTGGTTACCTCTCTTCCCCAGAAATAAACAAATCTGAGCCATTAAACCAGGTCTGAGTTCTTGCAGAGTTCAGGCCTGGTTTGGGCCCGTTGCTGTTGGCACTGTTCTTGCTCTCATGGGCTGTTCTTAAGCTTACCTTGTGTTTAGTAAACTCTGTATTGATATCTTTGGCTAATAACCCAGCACTTAAACTACATTTGGCTCCGTGTACACAGCACTGATGTGCAGACTTCCACCTTCTGATCTATGCCAAACTTATGACTAAGGGGAACCACTGGTCAGACAGGGTAGAAGTCTGTCAAGATGAACTCAAGCTGCTTGCAATTCAAATGAAAGTGATGGTTACTTGAAAGCCAAATAACATATAACTATACCTTGTTTTGGTCCAGAAAGAATCCCGACTCATTTATTGTGCTAGTCCAGACATAGCTGGGAAGATAAATCCCAGTCTCCTTGGACAGTGGAGTGTTCGAGGCACGTTACTCATCGTGCTGTTGCCAGTCTGAGTGTAGATGCCAAAATGATATTTTGTGCTTCTGGAGTTTCAAAGGCAGACCTGAGGGAGCTCACAGTGCTTGGGAACACAGATGGGTATTTCCTGTAGCTTGGTGTTTATGCTTCCTGTCCCAAGGAAAACAGACCAATCTCTTGCTTAGTCAAATGTGTGTGTATGTGGCTTCCTCCTATCTCAACAGTGCAACTGAACTGATTTGCTTTGTGGTGTTTTTTTTTTTCCTTGAAGGCAAATTAAATTATACTCAGCTGTAGATCAGAGAAACGCAGGGGTCTGTGATTACAGCAGGCACTGTGGTGGCAGAACAGCTTGAGTCCTGAGCCTGAGCCATCCTCGTTGCTGTCATCCACTGCAGAGAGTTCATCTCCCAGAAGAAAGAGCAGATGTACTTTGGCTCAGGTTCTCAGGAGGTGGTGTAAGAGCCAGGCTGAGCAGAGTACAGCCCGTGTGAACAGTGCACCCAGGTGTGCCTGCACAGCAGGCAAACCCTCTTCCTCCTGGGGGCTTGGAGGCCACTTCTATGGTTCAGTGTTTTGTCCGTGTAAAAGAATTCCTTGTGGGAAGAAAAGGTCAGTGAAATCGGTCGCTGTAGATGTTATGCAGATTTTAACTGGGTAACAATGAGAATAAAATGCTTCTGGCTTGTGCTGGTGCCTTGTGTTGCTCTTGGCCAGGCTTCTTACTAAAGTTCTGTGTTAGAAATTATTAAAGTTGTTGGGAATTCTAACCCCAAAGGATTATGGACAGACATCAGTGTGATGCTTAAGTAGTATTTAAGCTCTAGCCATCTTAAAAAAATATATTGGGATAGGGTTAAGGGTTTGGCAGGGCAGGGTGGGATATGTTCCCAAGCAGGATCAGTGTTGGACTCCTCTGAATAAGTTGTTAAATTCTGTGTGTTGTCATACAAGCCCCACAGTTTGTAACTGTTGGTGTGCTTAGGAGCAGAGCATTTGCAGTCGTTGCTCTAGAAAAGGGAGGAGAGACTGTGTTGATGGGAAGCTGAGTCTCCTACAGAGATGAAAACTGGATGTGTATGTAAATGATAATGTAGATTCAAACTCCAGAATACATCCTTCCCTTGAAATACCTGCTGGGAGGAGGGTGGGTTATTTATTCTGTTGCTGTGCACGTGTCCTCCCCTAGAAACAGTGAGGGAAGGGTCTGATTTCTTCCCTGCCTACCAAGCCTCCTCACTGTTAGGGAAGGCTCTTGTTGCTTTTTAATCCTTGCCTGGCTTCTTGGGAGTTTTCCTCGGAGAGAGCAGCAAGTGCTGAATTAGTAGTTCTGTGAAGGAGTATTGAGATACTAACCTTGAGATAAAGCTGGCAACGTCCCTGTGATTTGGACAGAACTAGCAACAAAATAAGCTGGAGTGGTGGTGGCTGCATTATTCAGGCAGGCCTGTGTAAGGCAATAGGGCCTGTATTGGCTTTCCTTGGCTGGGGTCCCATTTCCAGTCTCTTGCAGAGGGAGTTTTTGTTTGTCAAGAGACTTTGGTGTAGACAAGCACAGCTCTGGAGTCTGTCCCCTGTCCGAGGTGATGGTGCTGGCACGGGGGAAGATTTGATAGGTGGGTGGAAATAAGGTCAAGTATTAGGTATAGCCTTGCACGCTGGGTGACGTGACACACGTGGTGTGGCTGGAGATTAAAGTGGGATGAGCAGTTCACTCATGCTGCATTCTGGCTATCAAGCTACTCATGTTGTAGCTTCAGGAAGCTTCTAGGAGAAGTATGCAGTTAATCACATCCATTAGCATGATTAAAATCCTGATTAGCCTGTGTCACTCACTCCCATTTTCCACCTACACTTCACCCCTTTTTATCCAGAGTATTTGCAAGTATGAGTATAAGGCAGGATGAGAACAACGCAGGCTCAGGCCATGGGGATGGTTGCTGGGCTTCTAAATGGAACAAAGAATTCTGGGCTTTATATTGTTCTAACAGGCAAGTTCTCCAATAAGCCAAACAGCTGCCATTTGAACATAAAACCTTAAAATTCAACCTCCACAGATAGAGGATCCTCATCAAGACTGTCAGGAATCCAGCTGAACATGAAGCAGGCTTGTCTTGCTAGTCAGTCAAGTGCCTGTAGCTTGTTTGTGGTTCAGATCTCGGGTGGCCTAATGATGTAATTTTAATGCCTCCATCCACATTTGATGATAAGCTCTTCATGGTGGAGGGTGGCCTAATGATGTGGATGGAGGCATTAAAATTACATTTGATGATAAGCTCTTCATGGTGGTTGGCACGTTGGATCAGTGCCTCTGACAGCCAGGGTTAAAATGGGCTGGAGAGGGAGCTGGATGGGAAGGTGGCTGGTTTTATGCTGAAATTAAGGCTGCTTGCAGATAGGCTGGTTGGATTTCGACAAAAAGCCAAAAAGGGGGTGATTTTATAAATTCATTTGCACAAAACCTCTCCCCTCCTTTAAAAACTTTGCTTTTTGGGGAGATGCTGTGTATGTTCAAGCTAGATGCATCTGCAGCTGTGAGCTCCTCTCTGGGTGTGAGGTCACAGGCTTCCAACACATTCCTGCCTGCAGTGAGTCACTGTGCCTTTTGTAGAATGGCATTGCAGCTACATCAGCCTGAAAAGCTGTTTTTCAGCCGAGTTTAGGGTGTTGACACTTGCTTTAAACAAAGTAAAACTATGGGAGCATTTATCAGCTGACTTCAAAGGGATGTTTACATCCTCTGGAGTTGGGGCTCTGACGTGCTGGGCAGGAGGTCAGTGCAGGGTTGTCAGTGGACCCCTCTGGTGCTGGGGATGCTGCTCTGAGCATGCTGGGTTTCCTCCCCTCGTTCACTGGGGTCTGGGGTCCTCACACTGAGAATTGCAACCAATCTGTACGTGTCATTTCAGTGATGTTTGTGAAATGCTTAAAATCCCCTGAAAGGGGCAGAGAACCATGCCTTTGGTGGCATTTCCTCTTCTCCTCTCCCCACGTCACTTGTACTAACTGTGGTATGTCTACCTCTAGCTCTTTGCAGATACTCCACCAGTGTGTCCTTCAAGGAGCCTGATACACAGAGTCTGTTGCCATATTACAGCTATTTTTTTTTCTTTCTCTAACAAAACAGGCTTGGGGCTCCAGCCTTCTTCCACGCTGCACTTCTGCTGTGCTCTCACACCACTGTGACTCTCCTGCTGTAAATTGGGTTGGTGAGCAGGTGGGATTTCCAGAACTATTTTTAGAATCCGCAGCAATTCTGTTAAAGGGGAAGCAGAAACAAATACTTGGAGGAGGGGGTGCCAAGCCTCCATCAGACTGGCTTTCAGTGGGGAAAAGGAGCTGGAGAATCCCAGGCTGGGGTGTGATAAGAGCAGCACAAAGCACTGAGGCTTGAGGGTGGAAGATCCCACCCCAAACCATATGTGCCTTCGATGGGAACTCCTTAAGTTGCCAGGCAGGTCAGGGTGTTGGTGGGAAACTGAAAGTTGTGCTTCAGTGGCAGCTTTCCCATAACCCCCTCTGGAAAGTCCTGTGCTCTTTCCAGGCGTCCAGCTCTTGGTGGTGAAGTTTGCCAGGCACAGGAAGAGGAAGAAGGGGGTGCCTGGTGAGGGGCTGCTTGCCATGGGCTGGGCTGAAGCTCTGGCCTGGGACTGCTCTTGGCAGTGACCAGTGACGTGGGCTCGGGAAGTTCTCACGTGGTCTCTCCCCACGTGGGTGAGCGTGGCCTGGTCTGGGCTTGAGCAGCCCTCTGAAGTCATGCCTGGTGTTAGAGCTGAAATGCTGGGAGAAATATTGGGGGAAACCCTGTTGCATACAACAGCTCCAGGAAAGCATTTTTAAACATTAACTGTCAGTGCCTTTCACAGTGGCTCCAAGTGCTGAATTCCTGCCCATGGCCTGAGCCCTGCCTGTGCTGAGGTTCCCCTTCTGTTGGACTGGGATGGTGTTAACACCAAGCCCAGGAATCTGGAGATTGGAACTTTGCTTTTTGCTGTTGCTAGTTGGGTTTTTTAACTCTTGTCCCTTTGCAGCCTTCTCGTGTGTGGTGTATTCTTTTTGGTGTGTGTTTTTAGATGGCTTTTAAAATTAATTTATTTTTTAAAAATTAAACCTTGAGTGTTCTACTCCAATCTTCTGACTCTGTAAAGGCTATTTCTCTATTGAAGTTTTGTTCAGTGCTCTTTCTAGAGGTGTTCCTGTGCTTATCTGCACTGGTCGTAAAGAGTCTTGGAACAGTTGAGAACTAGTTAATAGTAGTGAAAGTAATTGGAAACTTAAACTGTGGAAGACCCAAGACAAAAATCTGCAAGTCAGCTCCAGCAGCAGCTTCAAATGAAGAGACAAAGAACTGAGTCACTGGCTCTTCCTTCCTTCCTTTCGACTTCTGTGGTGAGAGTTAAGTGCTTTTCTTTCTGCTCATGAATCAAAGTGATTAGGAAAAAAGGTTATAGATACTAAGAGCTTGATGATTCAGGCTTCTTACTTAGCAGGAGCTTTTTAAAAAATTTATTTTAATGTCATTTACATAAGTGCTAGTAACTTAAATACATTTACATTAGGAATCCAGTAACAGGTCATAAGATAAGTTGCTGATTCATAGCTTCAGAAGTATAACTTTTAGAGTTTCACATATAGTTCATGTTTTCTTTTACCCCTGAAAAGGCAGAGAGAAACCTCCTGGAAAGAAAGGTGGGGTGTCAAAGAAGACCCTTAAAATGATCTGAGGTCCTGGGGGAAGTGTTTGGGCAGCAGAGCAGTGGGTGTGTGCCCTGCTGGGGAGTGAGGCTTCCACCAGCACCAGCAGTCCCAGAGGGACAGGGCATCCTCTCCAGGGTGGCTGTGGAAGCAGTGGTCATTGTCCAGGTTTAGATCTCTCCTTAAATGCTTCTGGGGTGATATGCCAGAGCACTTGTCACCCAATATATGTATCAGGTGGCACTACTGTGGCACCACGATGACAGGAACTCTGGAGGGTGCTGTGGGTGGCTTCAGCTTGTGGGTTTTATGTCAGAAATAAACATGTACATAGTGTTGTGGCCAAAACCAGCACACGTATGAAACTGGTAATCCCCAGTGTTACTTTTCTGCAGGATGTCTTTATGCATACATTATTTTTTTTAGACTATATTTTCACCTATTTAAGCAGGAAGATTCCTTGTTACACCATGAGAATTAGAAGTTTATAGCCTTCTTGTGTTCTGAGCAGTGGATTTTTTTTTAGAAAAAACCCTGCTTTTTTAGGTAAAATGTGCTACTATTTTTTTCATTGGGATTTGGACAGAGCATGTAGGGCGATAGGATCAAGTGTCACATTGGGGATTACATCTCTGTCCTGGAGTGACCCTCTTAGTGGCTTGCCTTGGTGTAATTGGTGAATGACTGGATTTATAGGGATGTATATCTGCATTAGCACTGGTTTGATGTAACCCTAGCTTATTTACTTTTCCTCTAACCTATTTTCAGCTCGGGGATTCACTTTTAAGGAGAACTCCTGTAATTTGCTTCAAAGTAGCATTTTCAGGCTTCTATTTCTCCTTAAGAATAATGGTGGTTTTACTAGGAGTAATAGTCCTATGTCTGCACGTGGCAGAGCATTGTGTGGCTGCTGAAACACAGATCTGTCCAGGAAGTTGTATGTTTGTGGGAGACCTGGGGATGTCAGTGGGGTTTAAAAAAAAAAATAAAATGACCAGCTTTTCTTTTGCTGCATCAGTGGTCACTGTCTTGTCCTTAAAACTGCAGCTCTCAACTCATGGCATTCTATAATATTCTGATGTGTTGTTCCTTTGCTGGCAGCTGCTATGAGATTTCCCTCCTAGAATGAATAAACATGAATTTGAAAGAAAAAAAAAATTGACCAGCTTTTCTTTTGCTGCATCAGGGGTCACTGTCTTGTTCTTAAAATTGCAGCTCTTAACTCATGGCATTCTATAACATTCTGATGTGTTGTGTTCCTTTGCTGGCAGCTGCTATGAGATTTCCCTCCTAGAATGAATAAACATGAATTTGAAAGAACTGGGGGATGTGAGGCAACTCCATGCAATTTCAAACTGAGTTTTCTCCAGCTAAGGTTTTTTCTCTTGCCCAGTGCCCAGTAGTCAGAGGCAGTGCTGAGGGATGCACCCTGGGGCACACCCCTCCCTGCCTGGCTCTGAACCTGACTGCTGCAGGGTCCTGTTCTACCAGGTCCTGTCCACAGGCCATCTGCAGGTACTGCGTGGAGGGTGGGTTTCTTTTTTGCTTCAAAGACCTACTGAAAGCCTGTTTGAGGGTTGACTGGAGCTTGTAATTTAATCCAGGGCTCCTAAAAATCCTAACTCTGGCTGGCATCAGCTGATGTTGTGTCATGCTTAAACGTACTGCAGACTTGTTGATGTTTTCCCCCCGGGGGATTGACTTCCTGTGATAAAACGAGATTCCCTTTTAAAGTAGAGGGCTGTGGTTGTGTAACCAGAGTAGGAAATGGTCCAAAAGTGACACTCGGAGAACAGAAAAGTTATTTTGGTAACTGGATGTTTAGGCAGGAGAATAGAAGATATGCTCAGGAGCGTGCTGGTAACTTGAATTCTGTTTGGAAAGTGAGAGGAATACATGGAAGGAATGAAGTGCAGGAGTGACCAGGTCAGAGCAGCAGAAGGGAGGTTACTTTTGGGACAGTTGCACATGCACATCTAGGATTCCTCTTAAAACCTTTAACTCCTTCTGAACCACGTTAATCTCCTCAGTACACTGCTGTGGTGTTCTTAAGCATAACGTGTCTGCAGCTTTGAACCCTTCAGAGCCACGCTGGCCTTTGCTTTGTTGATTTGGAGAGGTGAATACAGGTTGTTTTTCCAATTTGTGTGTGTGGTTTTGTTTCCCTCTCCCAGTGCCAGAGCAGGGAATTCCTTTCTTCCACCTGCATTGTCTGTGCCCCTCACCAGCGTGGCCACCTTGGAAGGAACTGTTCAAAACTGGCTTTTTCCTCTCTTGGGAGGGCAGTACTGAAATTCTTGAAGCAGATCACCTTTGCTCAGCAGGGCCTGCTAAGAGGCAGCGACTGAAACTCCCAGGGAAGGCAGCTGGCATCTGGCAGGGGGTCACTAAAGCCCCTGAGCCTTTGTGCTCTGCTCAGGGGCAGAGGGGTTAACATTCAGTGCTGGCTCCATCCTCACTGAGCGGCCGTTCCTGCGAGTCTGGGGTCTGAAGGGATGTACAAGGGGCTACTGGTTGTGGGTTTGGGGTTTACACTGGAATGTTGTTTGTGTTTAAATGTTTAAAGACATTGAGGATTGACTCCAGATATTCACGTTCTGTTGTGTAACAAGAGAATTCTCTTTTTGCTCACTGTGTTTTGAGTTTGTTTTCTCTCACCCTGTTCTGATGCTTTGTACCAGTTTGTGTCTGTCCTTGCCTCAAAGGAGGGTTGGGGGGGGGATGACACTGCCATTGATTCAGTTCCCAGTTCTGTTTGGTTCTCTTGTGTTCCCTCAGTAACCTGTGCTAAAGTGTTGAGCTTTTAAATCCTTTCAGTATTATCTTCAGTAAGATAAGTGGGAGAATCTGCTTCTCCTGGGCCACAACTTCAGTCTGGTTGCATGTAACTCTTGGGGGTATGGTCTGAGGTCGACAGTTCTGTGTTTTTGGTAGAGCTCAAGTGTGCTGGCAAGCTCCAGGACTTGGGGTGCTATTGAATTGTGGTATAACTTTGATATCATTTAATTTTTCTTTCTGTGTAGAAGTGAAAAGGGAGATATTATTTTCCATAGGTGTGATAAATCCACATGTGGAATCCAAATTGAGAATGACAGTTTTAAAACCCTGCACTTGCAGGTGTCAGCCAGCCATTCTGGGATTCTCAGCTGAGACCACCCCTCTGCCTGTCTTCTCCAAGCCCTTTTATGTCAGCTTTATGTTAAAGAAATGGGGTGTGGGGAGTAGGAAGAACCCAGGTTGTCCAAGAGAAGTGTTGCTGGTGCCATTGATGGGCTATTTCAGTGAAAGCAGTGCTCTGTCCTGTGCTGATGGGACCTAATGCCCATTGGTATCCCCAGACTCCATTTGGGGTGGTGTGGCTCCCCAGGACCAGATTCCCTGGGTGTCCCTGGGCTCCCATGGACCAGGGGCTCTGCTGTGGCACAAGGCAAGACATGGAAACAGCTGCAGGTTTGGTTCTGAGAGGGCCCTCGACTGCTTTTCATCTGTGATATGCCTGTAGAAACCTTGAAAATGGCCAAGACTGATCAAAACTGAACTATTTTTCTTCCTTCGAGTCTGGGGTATGTTTATTTTCTCTAGTATGTAATTTATCTGTAGCTTTATTTTTCAGCAGCCAAATATGCTGACTGTGCCTGTTACATTTCCCAAATGAAAGTCTCTGGCAAGCTTCACCTCTTCTAACATCATTCTGAGGTACTGAGGTAATCAAATAGTTGAATGTGAAGTGAACAGGAAATTATATAGTGCAAAACTTGCTCTTGAAATCTGTATGGCATTCAAGTACATTTGTTATGTAGTTCTAAGGGGTATTTGGTAATTTCACTTCTGCTCTGGTTTTTTTTTCAGTTGAAGAGACCTCAGTTGAATGCCTGAGGAGGGTGGGGGGGATGGAGACCCAGGGTTACACATCTTTAACATCTCATCAGAATTTCAGTGGGAGTTATTTGTTCAACTCTGCTCTAATACTGAAACATTGTGCTGAACTAATCGTGCTGCAAGTGTGAAGATGTGGTGAGGACAGGAAAATGGTTCATCCAAGCTGAAATGCATTGGAGCATCCTGATGGTGCAGCTGCCAAACTGCATGTTTTTTGAACAGTTGTGAAGCTTCTTTTAAATACTACTATTTATAAATCAAGGAATAAAAATATAAACACAGATTTGTAAACAGTCCTCTGAAAGGCAAAGTAAAATAGGGGTAGTCTCAGACAGTTGATATCTCATCTGTTGTACACAGGTCACCTTGAGGGCCTTTTCACCTGTACCTTTAAAGAAAGGTAACTTTAAGTGACCTGGAGGACTTATGTTTTGCCCTTCAATTATTTTAATTAAAGATTATTGGATCTAATTTATGAAACATAAGCTTTGGATTAAGCTGCAAGATGTTGCTGGGTTAGAAGTCAGACTGCTGGAGGAGTTGTGTATCCATGAGCTGTGCTTCTCAGTCACTGATACCAGACCTTTTCAACGTAGTTTTTTTCTCAGCAGTCCTTTTAATGCTTTAGATTCAAGCCTAAACTTTTTTGGTGGCTTTGGGGGTTGAAGGAATAAACAGATGAAATGTAGAGGAATAGGGGGAGTGTGTTTGGGGTGGGGAATAAAAGTGAACAGCAGTGTGGGCAGCAGAGGAGTAGGGTGAAGTAGGGCACTCTTGGATATTTTACTATTTTTTTGTAAGGCAGTGGCACTTTTACTGTCTCCACTTTCACAGCACACGGGGGAAAAAAAATCAAGATATAAGAACTGCTACGAGAGGTCAGGCAGAAGGTTGATCTGTGTGGATCTGTGCAGCAGCATGACTTCTGTCCCTTCCCCACCTTGTTTGCTGTGCTCAGGTGAGGTGAGGTTCCGTGTGGGCTCTTTCCTCTCCACCAGTTGTGCTGGAGCCTCAGGTGCTGAGCAGCAGCTCTTGCACTGCAGCCTCTGTGTGTGTGTGTGAGAAGCTCGGGTGGGATTCTGGCTGCTGTGAACCTTTTGTTCACAGAGGGCAAATAATCTGAGCAGGCAGGTGCTGCTGCTGGGGAGGAAGTAGCACAGCCCAAAGGTCTCGGTACCTCCAAGTAAAACAGATGATCTTTGCTTACTGCTCTTACCTTTGTCCTTGCAGTACATTTTCTCACACTGGGAGCTTGCAGGTCACTCTGATCATGCCCCTGCTTATCTCTTCTGAGAGTGTTTCTTTTATCCTTCAACATACAGGAGCTGGAAGTTCTGGAGGAAATGTTTATGTTATAGTTTTCAGAAGCATCATACCAAAAAGGGGGGTTGACCATTTTAATCTACTAAACAGGGACATGGACTGTGTCTTGTGATTCAAATCTTAGGGGTTTATTTTTAGTCTTGAGATTGTCTGTCAATTATTCTCTGTCTTAACTAATTTTAACTAAGTGACTTTTTGTTAGTCTATTCATTTTTAAGTTTTAAAAAATGATTATCTAAACCCCAAAGTTTGCTTTCAGGGTGCTCAGTGGATCGATCTGATTAAAGGCAGGCTCCTGCTTTTGTCCCCTTTGTGTAAGCTCAAGGTTAGTGGAGTGCCTCATCCATTCTGCCCAGCCAGGGCTGAGAGGCTGCAGGGGTGAGTGAGTTGCAGGCAGCAGGGGCCAGGGTGAAAGGAGAAGCAAACCAAGCACAGAGAGAAACATCCTGAAGCATCCGTGTTTCCTTTGGAAAAGTGAGTTGAGACTAGACAGCCTGTGCCTCACTAGAGCTCTGCAGAGCTGGGCACATCATAGACATAATCAAAGTTTCTTTTGATTCCTAAATACTCCATGACTTCTAGTTTTTGTCTTGGTTCTTAATTTCTGTGCTCTGGCCATGAATAAATGCCACTGCATTTTGATTTGTTTTGCTTGTATGCTGTACAGTGGCAAATCTTAATTCTGCATCTGGTTTTCTTCTGCTCCTTGTGACCGAGGTGAGACTTCCATGGCTGGAATGAAGTAATGGGGGAGGTCTGGAAGGAGGTTGAGGGGTGGCAGCGGGGTGAACAGGGTGCTCAGGTGTCAGAAGCTGCGGATTCTGGTTTATATCCTCAGGATTAGTTCTGTTTTTATCAGCAAGCCCCTTGCATGAAAGACAGAAGCAGTTCTGAAGGAGAAGTCGAAGCCTGGACTGCTTGGGCCGGGGGGGAACAGCCAGACCCAGCCCTGCTGGCCCTCAGGGCTTGGAACCCCTGTGTCTGAGCTTGCCCTGCCCGTGGAGGGTGACCCCTGTGCCCGTGGAGGGTGACCCCTGTGCCCGTGGCAGGCGTGTGGCTGGCACTGCCCGTGGCAGCAGTGGGGTGGGTGGCTTTGAACGCCTCGGGCTGCAGAGGGTGGGGGTCCAGGGTCTGCAGCTCCTGAGCTGTGGTGTCCACGTTGCATAAGGAGGGGATGCTGGAGGTCCTCTGGTGTTCTTCAGCTTGGTGCCACCTTGGATGCTGAACTTCTGGATCCAGGGTACACTGGATATTTGGCTTAGTTGGGTGCTTTTGCCCTCAGACAGGTGCAATGTCAGAACCTCAGGTATGGGGCAGGCTGTGTAACCTTTGCTGAACTTATGCTTTGGAAGCAGGGGGCTTCACTCCCCTGAGCTGAACTTCAGGAGCTCAAGAACAGTACCTGGATTTTATGAAAGGAAAAACAAAAAGAATGGTACAGTGGTCACTACTTTTTTTTCTTTCTTTTTTTTTCTCCTTCTTGCTCGTCTTTCAGCAAAGTTGCCTTGCACTGTAGCAATGTTCTCCTCCCATAATGCTATATTCTTTTTCTTCAGCTGGAGGCCAGGTATGGATAGTTGAGAATATTTTCTTCTTGCTTGTGGATAAATGGAAAGTGTAACTTAAGTGATGCTGTAGAGTCTAAAATTATTTCTTCTTTCAAACACCAAGGGAGCAACCAAACAAGAAGCCCCACCCAAACCCCTGGTAGTTGCAAGAAGTCATCCTCTTATTCTAATAATTTGTCTAAAAAATTTAAAAATGTCTTATAAGCATTCTAAATCTAAAGAGGGAGAAATAAATATAAAAGAAAAAAGAGTGGGTACTGAATATTTTCTGAGTAATAAAGTGAACCTTGCTGTAAAGCACCTTCCTTATCGATGACTCATGAAATGAAGTTAACTCTCTGGAAGTACCACAGCATGTAACAAAAAGCTTTTTTGATAGAGTTTGCTGTTGGGGATGATCTCATCCCAGTGCCTGGCTGGGGCTGTGCAGTGCTCCAGCTCTGTGCTGAGCAGAAGAATGCTGCGTGGGCTGCCCGCGAGGCCTGGGGGAGCTGGGTGGGGGTGAGGTGCCCCAGCAGCTGGTAGGAGATGCCACCCATGAGGTGTTCCAGGAGCCTTCGAGGTGGGCTGAGCAAGAGCTGTGTCCTGTGCACTGGGTGTGCTGATTTCTGTGGCAGTTACTGATGTTAAGACTCAAAGTGAAAGATTTAAATGAAGATTGATAGAAGTGATCCCTGGCTTCATGGCTGTACTTATTTAAACCTTACTGAATCAGTATGCCCCCTGTAGTAAATTTACCTGCTGCATCTTGCACTGAACTCTGTCTTGCCAGAGTGAGAGCTGAAGGCAGCTCTGCAGTGGGTTAAAGCATTTCTTGGACGTTCCCTTTAGATTCATGTTGTGTCAGACTGGCACAGCACAGACAGTGAGTGCTGTAGCTCCTGCACAGTGGCTCAGAGCAAAGCCTGGGATGTTCACTACCAGATATTGTCTGTTGGTGTATTTGATGCTGGTGACTGACGTCCTGTGGCCTTTCAAAACAACTGCTGGGCAAGGGCTGCTTCACCCCTCTCCCCACGTGCCCTTGCTGTGTGCATGGTCAGGGTTTGGGCATGAGATTACTGGCTGTCAGTAAAAATTCTGCAAACAATAGAATTTTATTGAGTAGCACAAGCCAGGAGAAGCGCTGGGTGGTGAAATGCCACGTGCTTTCTACTTGCTTCCACAGAATTGTCACTTTAAAAGGGGCAGTTGGTTGGGAAACCTTAGTGCAGCAAGGGCAGACCTCAGCTCTTCAGCCTCAGCAGCTCCCGTGGGAGTGGATGGTTGTATCTGTCCCCCTTGCTGAGTTAGAATTCAGTGACGTGCCAGGAGCAAAGTTAGTTTGATTCATTCCAAGTCAACTTTGTAGTTGTAGTATTCATTGGTTTTGCTGTTGCAGTTTCTCACCCTGATATGCTGCTCTGCTGTCCTTGGGTGCATCCTGGGCCACGCGCGGGCTGTGTTTAAAATGCACTCTCCGTGTGCAGGGAGAGCTGGAGGGGTTGGAGTCCACTGGAACTCAAACACAAGTATTTCATTGCTGTCCATTAGTGAAACGCTGCAAACTGTACAAATAACAGAATTACACCAGAGACACTGAATACATGAATACATCATACTGGCCTTCCTTTTAGCTGGAATTTGTCTGAAGTTACAGAAGAACTGATCAGTAAATTTAGAGCCGTAGCAGCCTCTCCACCTGCACACAGCAGGAGCAAGTGTGAGTGCATTTCCCTGGGCTGTGGGTGGCATGGGGGCTGAGCTGTTGATAGAACTTCTTGGTGGTTTGTGGCTGTTGGGCATGTCACACAGCCCCATTTGCCTGGGCTCCCACCTTGGGGGTACATTTCCTTAGTGGTGGCCATGCTGTTTTGGAGCAGGGCAGCAGTTCATCCAGAGAGCAGGCAGCGAGACAGCTTTCTCAGATCTCACCCTCACCAGGGAGCCTACCAGAAATATTAAACCCAAGCCCCGGATGCAGGCAGGTCCAGTGCCAGCAGTGGGTCCTACACAAGTTGGACTCAAGCAAGAGCAGGCAGGGCCTCCTCCACTCTGGAGCCTGGGTGTGCTCCTGGTTTGGCTTTGGGCTGGTTGAATGGCTGGCAGCAGGACTGGACCATTCTGTGGCTCAGCCAGGATGAAGTGAAGCTGTGCATGGACAGGTGAACAACTGTTTTTAAAATAGAAAAAACAATTTTTTTTTTCTTAATGAATCTGAGCTGAAAAGTTTGAAGTTCAGATTAAAAGCAGGATGGTATAATTTTTGTTTCTTCAGTTGGTCTCTGCAGTAAGAACCTAGGCATTAATCTGACAGACTTTTCCCACTAGTTCCTGAGTGGAGGTGGCCTGAGAAGCAGCTGATGAGCTGTCTCAGCACAGGGGAGTGCTGGGGATGCTCAGTCCGTGTAGTGACAGGACATGGGGTAATGGGCTCCAACTGGAAGAGCAGCAATTTAGATTAGAAATTAATGTTCTTCCCTGTGAGGGTGGTGAGACCCTGGCACAGGTTGCCCGGGGAAGCTGGGGATGTGCTGTCACTGGAAGTGTTCAAGACCAGGTTGGGTGTCTCTGAGCAACCTGCTCTAGTGGGAGGTGTCCCTGCCCGTGGCAGGGGGGCGGGAGGGGGAGGGGCCCTCTGGTTCCCAGTGCAGCCGGGGTCCCTGCTCCTGCTCGTGGTGCTTCCTGCTGCTCTGGGCCTGCTGCCCCCCGTGGCCTACCTGTGTGCCTGGGCAGTGCTGGGCACTGGGTTTGAGGCCCTGGATGGAGGGGAGGGAGTTTTAGTAGGAATTACTCCTGTTCTGGCACTGGAGCAGCTCTAGGGATTATTTTGCTGGTCAGTGGGGGCTAAGTGCACATTGCATGTTCTCCCTCCAGTGTGGAGGCTTCTCATGCATCTGGTGGCTCTGCTGAACTTGCTTGCCTCCCAGAGCTGGGAGAAGTAGAAATGAGATGGATTAAGTATGGTGCTGGAAACTAGTTTTATTGGTATGTCTGAAGCAGTTTCACAAGGGAGGTTTTTTTTTTTTTCATTCAGCTGTAGTAAAATGGTCGTTTTATTCATGAAACTTTTGCTTTCTGGAGGCGTTATTTGGGATTTTTCATGCAGTGAATCTGTGCCCTGGTTGACTTGATTGTGATGTGAAGTAATGTGTGTTGTGCTGCATTCAGTCCTGAAGGGGAGAGTGCTGCTCATCCTGCTGCATCTCCAGAGCAGACACTGCTTTCCTGGGGAAGCACAGAGCAAGGTCTGAGAGGAAACAGTCCCACCAAGCTCCCTTTGTTTAGAGTATCATTTCTGTAATAACACAGACAAACAGACACTCCTCTGCCTTCACCAGAACACAGGAGAGTCTGTGGGGAGGGAATCTTCCAAGGTGCTGAGACTTTCACTGCTTTATTTTTCCCCCCCCTGCAGTTCTTCCCCATCTCACTTTTGATTTTCTGTGATTGAACAGGAACTCACGAAAGTGTGGCAGGATGAAAGTGCTGGAGTCTCGTGTCCTCCACACCTCTGGCTGCTCTTGCCATGACCACAACTCCTGATAGGCTTTAAAAAAGTAAATTAAAAACCACATTTAACAACAGCTTGTCCTAGGGCAGGGCTCAGGGGCTCAGGCTGTGCTCTGCAGAGCTGGCCTGGGCTGAACACGCCAGCCCGTGGCTCCTGTGCCGGGTCCTGGGGCAGCTGGTTCATCTGTTGTGGGTTAACAGCTCTCTGCACCTGCTGGGAACCTGTCCTCATCTGGTGTTGGCTACGAAGACTCCATCCCACTGTTCTGTGCTGAATTGAACAAATCTGGCTTTGGAGGCAGTTGCATAATGGGAAATTAATGTTGTTCTTCTGTTTCAGTTCATTTCTTGTTAGCTTTAGAAACTTTACTTTAGAAATCTTAATTGTTCATTCACAACTGCAAAAGAGTATCTGAAGGATTTATCAGGTGACTTCAAGGCTGGTCACTTTTGTCTGGAATTTGTTCAGGAGTGCCACTGTTCTAAAAACCAGAAGAGCCATACCCTGGATGCCCAATGTGTGAATGGCTCAACCCAAACATTTAGTCTAGTTACAAACTGACATTGGATCTTACTCTGACTGCTTTGGTTTTCAACCCACTTGTAAAGAAGGGAAACTTACCTTTTACAGGTTAATGTTTTTGCTTGTTTTTTTCCCCATTCTGAGTCCCAGGAACTGCTCTTCTTGGGAAGATACAAAAATTTCCTTTGTGGCAGGACTCTTTTTTTTCTTCACATCACCTCACAGTGTTAAGACTCATGGAAAATGCCAAGAACTTGGGTAAGATGGGCTGCTTTATGCCTTGGAAATGTGATATTCAGGCTAAAAGGCAAATAACTAAACATTAATGATCTGTTAACTCTATCTGGCTGCACTGTTCTGACCTTTATCTCCTCTTCTTCCCTTTCCCTGGGCACGGGTATCGCTTTCTGCTTACCTCTGACAGATCAAATCCACTCGTAGTTGTTCTGATTTTAGCTGGAAGTCTTTAAGTGTTGCTGCCCTGTGATAAATCCTGGGAGACTGTTTGGTTTTGTTCCTTCCCCTGCACCCTTGTGCCCAAGCCTCTGTGAGTGGTGGGGAGGCTGGTCTGTGTGGTGGGGATCACTCGGGGCTGGCCTGACTTCTTCACCCCATCTAACCCGAGGTGCCAGGTTGGTTGTGTTGTGCACTATCCCCACAGAGAGGAGGTGAAATGATGTTTTGAATCTTTTGAAATAACTAGCAGAATGTGGGATGATGTTCCACGGGTGACTTTGCACAACTGGGATCTGGAGGAGGTCCTGACAGACTGTGTGATCAGGAGTTCAGTGGCTTTGGTATCTCAGGACACGGATGTTGTGTAATTGTTGTGAATCTGATCTTTTCCTCATAAAGCTTTTGGGCAACAAGCCCTCTGAAAACCTCTGGAATATAATCCTATTCTGAAGGGGCTTGCTATGAATGGATTATAACTCTTTATATGGCATCTGCAATGATTTTAAGTGTCATTACCTCTTCTGTCAGAGGATGCCTTCTGGTTGAGAACCAAGTATTCTGAGATGAGGTAAGGTGTACAGTCTGTGCTGCTGAATAGCCATGGCTCCTGGAGAGGCTTTTGAGCTTGGAGGAGGGGCAGGGGAAAACAAACCCAACAACAAAAATCCCCTGCCAGGCTTGTCTTACAGTGCTCATTACAGCTCAGTGGAGTATGTTTTCACTTGCTGTAGAACCACAGTGAGGATCTGTAATTCTTCACTGTGCCATCCAGGCTCTAAAATAGCAAGATTTGAAATCTTCAGCTGTCAAATCTAGTGGATCACTTAAGCCCTGAATGGTTCTAACTCTGTGCTGGGAAAGTTCCCTGTTGCTGCAGAGGCACCATCACAGAGTGAGCCCTGCTTCCTCTCCATTGACTGGAGATGGGTGAAAACTGTAGAATCCTAGAATCCCAGACTGGGTTGGGTGGGAAGAGAACTTCCAAGATCATCCAGTCCAGCCCCTGCAGGGACAGGGACATCTGCAGCTAGAGCAGGGTGCTCAGAGCCCCCCCAACCTCCCCTGGGATGGTGCCAGGGATGGGGCAGCGACCACCTCTCTGGGCAGCCTGGGCCAGGGGCTCAACACCCTCAGCAGCAAAAACTCCTTTCCTCTGTCTAGTCTAAATCTCTTTCTTCAGGTTTAAAGCCATCACCCCCTGTCCTGTCCCAATGAGCCCTGCTCAGAAGTCCCTCCCCAGCTTTCTGACAGGCCCCCTGAAGCACTGAAAGGCTGCAATGAGGTCTTCCCAGAGCCTTCTCTTCTCCAGACTGGCCAAGCCCAACTCTCTCCTGCTGGCCTCTCAGCAGAGGACATCTCGGATCTTTTTGTGGCCTGAAGATTGCCTCATGGGTGTACAAGGCAGCAGCTGGTTTAGGGGCAGCAGATCCCAGAAGAGCGGGTGGGGAAGCTCGGTGGGTTCTAGTGTGTAAGTAGCAGCCATCACCTGTCTGTGGACAGGGTTTAAATGACTTTTTGCCTTCCTCCTCCAGATCCATATTAAATTGTGGCTCTTGAGAATGCAGAGAGAAATCTATTGATGATGTAGAGACTCTAAACCTGCTTTCTTTGTGCAGTGGAGAGTCAAGGGTCCTGTTTGTTTCCTTTCTGTGCTGGCTGCATTGCTGTCTGGCATCATTTAAAAGAAAGAAAAGTTGTGTTCCTTCTGTCAAATAAGAGCTGTTGATGCATCTTCTGTATCATCACCGGCTAAATAACAGTCCTGAAATTGATATGGAAAATGTAAAAGCAAAATCAGGTTCTGTCATGTTTGTAGCCTGTAACTATGGAATTTTGGCAGGGACTAAACTTCAGTGTTGGAGCCGAGAGGCATTATCATTTCCATCCACCCTGGGTGCTACAGGAGCTCTTGCACACAGAGGAAATGCCATTTTCCTTCTTGCACAGTATTTCTGAAAACTGATGAATGTGATGTGCCCTCGGGATGCTTTTGTTCACCTCTGACTAATGAGCAGTGTTAGGTGTTTCTAATTAGGTCTTATCTGCCTGTTCTGACACCAGTCCTGCAGCTCGCAGCCTTTAGAGCCGTTCTGCTCCAGTCCCTCTCCAGTTTCTGTAACAGAGAGGCAGCACTGGAGCCAGCCCGTGCAGCTCCTGTGTGCACAGGGAACAGATGATTAGGGGAGATTGAGTTTCCTGCAAAGCAGCATCTGCAGCGAGGCACCAATTCCCCACAGAGCATGCAGGGGAGCACGTGGGTTTCTGGCCCCTGGGGGAGGAGTGTTATGCATGTCTGAGTTTTGTTTATTCCCCTTGTGCCCACATCTTGCTCCTGGTCTTTGCTGCTCTTCTGCCTCTTGAGAAAGCAGAGAAAGCTCTTGTCATGCCCTGTTATCTGTACAGGGGATGAGGGTCTCTGGCTCTTGGTGACCCTGCTGGGGCTGAAGGCACCATGAGGACAGCACGGAGGATACAGAGCCCTGCTGGGAGCTCTGTCTGTCAGGGAAATGTGTGGCCTTAATGCAGAACTGCTCCCCAGATTGTGTCTGTAAAGAGAACTAGTTCATAAAATACATCACTGTAGAGAAAGGAGATGCTGAATTTGCTGTTGAGTGGGTTCCTCTTAGAGTCTTGCACGTTTTGAGGGCACTGTTAATGCCTAGTTCTATTCCTCTTAAGGAATTCAATCTTAAATTTCTCACCTAGAGTCGGATCATTAAACCTGTCAAACTGATGTGCTCAGGTGCTAGTTTTATTTAGAGCACATCTGGGCATGAAATTTGGTCTATATAAATTACATTTTGCATGGAAATAGCTTACACATATATTTTTTAAACCAAGTAACATGTACTTTCAGAGCTTTTAAGCCTGGGTGCTGATCAGGCTGCCAGTGTGTATTCTGCTCAGTTTTGAAACTTGATGGGGCTGGTTTGTTTGGGTTTTTTTCCTCCATTTTACATTCCGTGTAAAATCTACTGTCACAAGTTGCCAAACTGAAAATCCAGGGATTAAATAAATCCTAAATCTCTCTGTCTTAAAGGTGCTTCTAGGTCAAGATTGGGGCAGTTGCAGGTCAGGGGGAGGAGGCGCAGGTCAACAGTGCTGCCATGGTTGAGTCTGTGAGGCCCCAGGGAACAGCCCCTTCACAACCCCCAGGGAAACCTCAGCAGAAAGAGCACCTGCTGTCCTCTCTGGGGACCCTCCAATGTCACATTGGCAGTGGCTTCTTGATAGGTGTGTTTTTTGGGACGTGCCAGGCACTTCAGTGCTCGGGGAGGTCCCTTGAGTCTCCCCGGGACGCGACGTGCGGCCGTGCAGCTCTCCCCTGCCCTCCGTGCTCCTGTCCCCAGCCCTGTAATCCCTTCCTGCTCCTGGAGGAGGACTGTGACCCCTGCAGGGGGCTTGGCTGTAGGTGAGGAGACACTAACGGGCAGCCCTGGTGCTCAAACGATGAAAGCTGGCAGGCATCAGCCTTCAAAACGTGAGTAGATTAAAGTGTCATGAGTTTTCATGCTTTATTACAACAGCAGTGTCAGAGGTGGTTCAGAATTCTCCTCCTGTAGTTGTTTGCCATGGTAACACGTCATCACTGAGAGTCTTCAAGGTCCTGGAGAAATGGGAAATCCAAACTTCTATCTTCTTTGCCCAGGCTGGTCCCTTAGCTCACACTGCAGACAACAGTCTTCAGTCTGGCCTTGTTTTGTGACATTGCTGTCACCATCTGCAAAACCTTGGTTTTCCTTGTCTGAAGACAAGCAGAGACAACATTTTGTAGCCCAAATGATGGCATTCTTCATTCAGGGGTGCCCCAGCAGCTGGCTGTATTTGATTTACATTCACATTGTATTTTCAGATGTGCATCACTGAGTGCTCCATGGACTCTTGGATCTGCCTAGTGAGAGTTTCATCTGTGAAAGCAGAAACAAATCATCCTGCTCTTGAACCATCTCCAGGCTTGCCAGATGAGGGTGTGGATGGGAAAGGGAAAGCAGCAAACTCACTCCTGCTCTGAAAGGGTGTAGTGGGATGGAATGATGAAGAGAAGGATGCTTTTTGTTCTGTGTTTAACCTGGCCACTGATAAACCTATTCAGTGTGAGAGTGGTGAGGCACTGGAACAGCTTCTCTGGAGAGGTGCTGGATGCCCTGTTGCTGGAAGTGTTCAAGGTCAGGTTGGACAGGCTCTGAGCAAGCTGCCCTAGCTGCAGGTGTCCCTGCTTACCACAAGGGTTGGACAAGGTGATCTTTAAGGTCCCTTCCAGCCCAAACCATTCTAAGATTCTATTTGAGGCTTGTTTGCTGGGCATGGGACCCCAGTGGTTTTTATGACTTAAATCTGGAAGTTGCTGCTTCTTCCTTGTCTGTCCTCACCTGTGTCTGGAAACAGCAGCTGGTTGCCTCAGCTGAGCAAAACCCAAGCATTAACTATGGCTTGAGTGGGACTGAGCTCACAGAACTTCCTCTGCAAAGTGGAACTGAGCTCAGAGAACTTCCTCTGCAAAGAGAGCAAGAATTGCAGTGCAGCTGAGAAACAGAGCTGGTGGAGTGCCACACAGCACTGCTTGGAGAATGGGGGAAGAAGGGTCTGGGCAGCCACTCAGCTCAGCTGCTCTTCAGGTTAGAGAGGGCAGTCAGTGCTTAGGCACTGGTGAACTTATGGGCACCTCACACTGCTGGCTGTTCATCCAGCAACCTCTTAAAGTGTGAGAATTGAAGCCCTGTGAGTGAAGAGGGTGTTGAGCTGGGAATGGGCCTCTGCTGGAGCTGAGGCTGTCATGGGGTGGAGGGCTGGAGGAAGACTATGGAGGAGAGTATGTGGAGAGTTGCTGATTGTCCATGTTAGTCTCCTAATGAATAACCCATGAAAAGTGTGTGCCAGGCATTTGGTTTGGATAAGAACCATCCAGAGCTGAGAGCCTTTATAAAAACTGTTCTAAAGACCAGCAGAAATGATAATGATTGTCTTTTTTAAAAAGACAGTGGGAGAGAAGACCTTGCAAACAACTGCTTTCTTACAGCAGTGGGCTGGGGGACTTTTCTTAGTGGTATGCTTGTTTGGAGCAGCAGAGGGGGATGAGCTGGGCTGCTGGAGTTTGCAGGAAGCTGTGCTGACATGAATATCAGAACAGCTTAATAAATCAGAGCTTCTCAGAGCCTGGCATCTCTGGCTATGCCTGTGCTGGTGAGTTACAAGCTCTTGGTGACTGCTGGTAGCTCTGGAGTACAGCACCTGTGCTGTTGATTTTGGAGTAGTTCCTGGTGCAGTCTTTGGCCCTAGGGCAGAACTATTCTCTCAGATAGTGCTGGATGCTCTTCAAGAGCCAGCGTGGACCCCGACCATTCCTGAGAGCTGTTTGCACACAGGCACCCTGGTTTGAAGAGTGAGACTTCCCAAGTGTGAGCACAGCCCCTTCCTAGACACCGTGGCCCAGGGGGTGTTTGGATCCACTGGGACACTGAGCTGCAGAGGGCTTGCAGCCTCGGTGTCCCCGGTCGCAGGAGGCACCCGGCTCAGCAGCCTTCCCTGGGAGCACAGGAGCAGTCTGAGCAGTGAAAGCTGCTCCTCCTCCTTGGCCTCGGGAGTGCTCGCTGCTGCTCAGCCCCAGCTGAGGCAGGGTGGCCACGGGAGGAGCCTCAGTGGCTGTGGCTGAGCTGAGGCACGTTCCTCTTTCAGTCCTGGTTCAGGACTCGCCTCAGGTTCTTGCTGCTCCTTTTTCTAGTGTGTGTGCAACTGAATCTCCACTTATGAGACTTGGTAACATCTCAAGTCATTAAAAATGCCTATTTCTGGTTTATACTATCCCAAAAGATGGCAGTTTGTTGGATAATGCTGTGAAGTGTGGGCGTGGGCATGTGCTTTGACAAATACAGCATATGACAGGAGTCACAGTGGATCTGTATTGATTAGCTACAACAGCAGGAAGAATTCCTGAATTCTTAATACCTTTATTTTTAGCTGTAAATTGAACAGGAAGCCTTCAGCCTAGCCAATGAATTGTTCCAAAAATAAATATTTCAGAAAAGGATTAAAATTGAATGTGAAAGACAGTTTTTCTTATGCATCAGTGCTCATGGAACTGGTCAGAAATCACTATTCTTCTTAAATTTGCATGCTCTGAATCCAAATTAGGACAACTTTCACCAAAACTACTCATCCACACAGGAAGCTAGAGGTGCTGTTGGGAGTGCAACTGGGATTGCTCATTTTAGATAATTTAGTCCTGTTAGCAGCAGAGTTCTTCAGCTGTGAAAAGAGACACTTTGGGCTTGCTTAAATCACTTTCCTTTATTGAGCTTCTACTGAAAAGGAATGTGCTTTGTTGCTTCACACCAGGGGCATTTTCTGTCATGGCTTTTTTTCTTTATGTGGCTCTGGATGTTTGTGTGTTAAGTTCTGTGTGTTTTTTTTTTTCCTGTTTAGACACATCTGAAAGGTCTATAGGAAGATTCAAAGATCCCTCCTGTCAAAGTGTTTAATCTCAGCCTTCTCTGGGTGTTTGCAGCCTCTTGTCACATGCTCTGTCTCATAAGGCTGTCGAGGGCTTGCTCCCACTCTTCCTGTGCTCCTTGGCTGTACACAGCTCATCAAAGGCCATTGGCTGCTGGAGTTTATCTCTTAATTAGCATCTCATCGAATTGTTAAGTTTGGCAAAGAGCTCTAAGATCATCAAGTCCAGCCATCAACCCAGCACTCCCATGGCCACTAAACCATGGCCCACACCTGGTCCAGCCTTTGGGGATGAGTGTGGAAGGTCCTTGGTTGGCTGGTGGTTTAGCAATCTGTAATTCACTCTTCCAGAATCCAGAGTCACTGCGTGTGGTTTCTGTATTCAGATTGCTCTTGCCAGGTGAGAATGCCCCATACTAGAACAGCCAGCTCCTCTGGCTGCTTGTGTGCTGGCTGAACATCCCTGGGTTTGACTTTGTCAACCTGAGTTGCTGCAGAAGACTTTAGTTTTAAACCTGTCCCCTTTAATGGAGTTAAATGTGCATATGGCTGACAAGTGTCTGCTTGCTTTATAGTCAGAGACCTTGATTCTCCACGTGCTGCCTGCAGTTGGGAAGTATGGGCTCTCTCTGTGAGTAGTACAAGTTGTGTGACCACTGTGAGAAGTCTGACTTGCTGTTCATGAATGTGTCCCTAGGAGATTATCCAGCCTCATTTAGAGTTCAGTGGAATGACATCTTGTGTTTTGAAGACTCTTTAAATTATTATTAGTTTGACTTCAGCACTTTCCTCTGTCTTAGGAGAAGCTCTGCTCAAAAGCCTAGTACCAAATCTAAAAGCAAATCTCTTTCAAACAGTTTTATCTGAGATGTTTAGAGAAATTGAGGGAGCCTAGAAGGGAGCTGATAGGATGAACAACACATTCCTTCTGTTATGAACTTAACTGCACAGGAGTGCATTCCATTTAGCTGGGGTAAGAGACATAATCCTCAAGGTAACTGGAGGTGTGCTCCTGAGCAGCACGAAGGCAGACTGAGACAAGCACCCTTCATGCAGAAAGCACTGAAGTGTTGGAGCTGGAGGCTGGCTGACTGATAGCTTTGTGGGGTGGCTGGAACTAGAGGCTGTCTGATCACAGTGACTTTGTGGGGTGGGTGTAGGAGGATCTCTTCCTTTCTTCTATCCTGCATCCTTTTTTGGTGGCTCACCACGGGGAGTTGTGTCCTTTTCTCACAGGCCAAGGAGAGGTGGTCGTTTGCTCCAGCTCCAAAAGGGCTGCCATGGGCAACTGGCAGAGACAAGCAGCTGCTGCTTAAAGTAGTAAGAACCTCTGAAATATGCATATGCTTTTGGGACTCCTCCAAGTAACCATTGGATTATAGGTGGGGTGGGTTTGGTGAACTCTCAGGTGAGAAAGATACCCAAGGTCAGAGGCTGGGGAGTCAGCAGAAAGTGGTGTAGTGCATGAGTGGGGTGAGGGAGGGGGAATCTGTGCAGGAGCCTGGATGAAGTTGGAGAAGCCACTGAAATGTTTAGTAATAAAAGTGCAAGGAGCTTGGGAGCCAGCAGAGCTGTGGAACAAGAACTACTGGTGCAGGATGTGAAAGTGGCTGCTACAGGACAGGATGCATACCAGGCATTACCTGCTCCCTGATAGCACAGGAGAGATAAAAACACAGGGTGGGTGCGGCGTGGGATGGGAGGGGAATGAGAGAGAGCCTGCTCTGCCTCAGAGCTGCTGCTCAGCCCCTCCTGTGAGAGAACTGAGTGGGGAGATGGGAGGGGAATGAGAGAGAGCCTGCTCTGCCTCAGAGCTGCTGCTCAGCCCCTCCTGTGAGAGGACTGAGCTGGGCAGAGTGCAGCTGCAGGCTTGGGATTGTCCTCGTGATGTGTGGAAAGGTATCCTGAGTATTAAAATAGTTCTCCAGACTGAAAACAGAGATGGCTGGTGGTGGAACACTGGGGTCAGGAGTTACCAGCCAGGTGACAGGTGACTTTTCTTCCTGCTGTTCACTGACTCTTCTATAGGTGGTTGGAGTCTTCTTCCATTTATTCTGTGAGGGGACAGGATGAAGTCTCTCTTAGACTGCTCTAAGACCTAGCATGTAAAAAGCCTTTGCAGCCACACCTGCAGTTTGAGTTCATCTGTCAGTTTGGGGGAAGGAAGACAGATTATTTAGCACTTCTGCTTGTCAGGCAAGAACACCCCATGCTTAAAGAAAAACACTCTTTACAACTGTGGGGAGGTGAGACCACCTTGGGAGTACAGGAATTCTTTGCTGCAGGGTTTATTTTAAGAGCAGCTGGAGATGCAGGTTTAAAAGGGAGAAGTGTTTTCCCCAGACCAAGAGTCTGTGCTAGACTCAACGTTGCTGTTAGCAGAACTGTGGCTGATGTGGCACTGCCTGACTGAGATGGAGTGGCAATGGCCAGCACCAAAAAAGGAGGTAAAACCTGAATTTTCTTTAAAGTTCTGTTCACAAAAGACAGGGCTGTGGGGTTTTTCTATTTTTTCTTTAACAAATAAGGTAAATTTAGTGCTTTCAATGCAAGGAGATTGGAAGCTGGTGCGTGAGAGTCTAATACCCTGGTGAGTCACAGCAGCAGGCGTGGGCTGAACTGTCCTGGAGCAGACCTGGGCTCTGTGTTTAGGGCTTGGTGACTTTGGAGGTGATGTAGGTGTTCATCACTCAGAAGCAGGTGGGGAGAAGGATCCTGATGCCCCAGTTTATCACAGGGTGGCCGAATTGCAAATAGTGCTGTGGAAGGGACATGCAGGTGTCTGGTGTGCCTGAGCAGAGTTCCCTTCTGTTGGGGAGCAGGGCATTAGTGTCACCCCAGGGAAGAGCTCATCCACCATCCTGGGTGCCTGAATAGTACACAAGATGTTTCTCCATTCCTTAATTCACTTAGGGACTCCTTTCCACCACCCTGGAGGGGAGCAGGACTTGTCCAGAAGGTTCTTCTCACTCCTGAGTGCTCTGCCACTTGCTGAAGGTTCCCATCCCTGGGCTCTGCTCTCCTGGCTCAGGCTCTGGCACTTCACTGCCCCGGGACACAAACGGTGCATCTGCAGGGAGAGGAGCAAGCAGGAGTGTTTCTGTGTGCCTCTGCCTTAATTACCAGGTCCCGAGATGACAGTTTGTTGTGGGACTGGCTTGATCACTTCCTGTGGTGCAGAACAAGTTGGAAGTTTCTCCATCTGGATGGAAGTGCTTAACTGTGCAGCTTCGTTTCTGTGCTTCTCTGCAAGTGCTGTGTGGAGAGTGTAAGGAGCATAATTTTGCTAGAAATAGGAATTTTTTTATATATGTGTGCTTGTTTCACAATGAAGAAACACTGTGAACAAAGTGTAAAATAGTGTCTAAAAAATTTGGGACCCAACACCCATTAGATGAGATGGTTCCCTGGTAAAGCTGGTGGATGTAGCTTCACTGAAATAGTGGAGAATGTACAGAGCAGAGCCTGCTGTGTGCAGCTTCAATACAAAATACAATAAAAACACAAAACAGCTCCTGCTTGCCTTCGTGGGTTTTAAAATCTGGATCCCCTTCAATATTAATCCAAGTATCACTCATGTGGCTGTTGTGAAGAATACAGCATATGCTTTTCTACTTGTCTAGCAATACCTGTAGGGTTTGCTCTGTGAATGTGAATACCATCCTGAGAGGTTCCACTCTGAAGTTTGGAAGTGCAGAAACTGGCATGGAGCAGTACAGGCTTTATGAATGAAAAAAGCTTTGGCTTTGCTTACTCACCTGTCTCCACTAAAACGTGGCAGATCTGCCCTCTGAAAGCTTCCAGAGTGCCTTGCACAGCAGCTCTACGTGGGAATAACTGGCAAATGGGAGCCCAGATGTTTTGGTGGCTCTTGAGGCACTTTATTCATTGCCAGCCAGATAAGACTCGTGGCTGGTGGCTCTGCAGGTGGGTGCCCAACAGTGGCTGCAAGAGCTTTTAAGCCACTATAGGCACACCTGAAATACAGCTTAGTGGGGGGATGTCCTTATCATCCTGGATTACTTCTGCTTTAGTGGTGTGCTTGTAAAAACCTATTAAGACACATAATGAGGGAAAAGTCTCTCACGATTTTTGTGGTGTGTCCCCAATAGTTTGAGCAAGTGTGGATGTGAAATGGTAACAGCCAGCTGGTGTTCCTGGTGAGGTGTGAAGGCTGAAGAAAGCTGCTGGCGTGACTGTTAGGGGACTGCAGCAACCCTTCCCCAGTTTTAGTTAATTTTGATTAACACAAATCATCTTGTAGCCAGCCCTAATTAGCTTCCCTCCAAGTCCTCTGTAATCGGATGGCCTCCTCTTAATTGTGCATGCGTTGTGTTTTGCAGGGAAGCAGTTTGAGGGCTGAAGGACCTGCTGAAGGGAACAGCTGCTTTTGAGGTACGAACCGTTTTATTTTTTTTCTAATGACAGGACACAAACCCTCTAATGAGAGCAGAGGGTTGGTGGAGCTGCACGTGCACCCCAGCACTCCATCTGCTCCGGGAGCTGCAGCTGCCTCCCGAGCTCCACGGTCACGTCCTGCCAGCAGTGGGGTGGCAGAGCCTGGTGGAGCAGCTGTGCTGGGTGGTGACAGTGGGGTGTCCCTGGGCACTGGGGAGTCTGCCTGGCCTCAGGAGGCCTCACATGGAGAGGTCTGTGATGGGAGCTGCTGGGGAGCAGCCTCATTGGAGCAGCGCTTGCCTTCCCAGCCTTTGCTCTTACATACTTCATGTACTGCTTGTTTTACAGCCTTCCTCTTGGGTGTTTGTGAACCTTTCTGAAATTCTCCTGCTTCTGCTCAAGATAGGACGGCTGGTGTGTGACTCCAGGGCCTTTCTGGCCAGCTGGACCTTCTTTTTTTGCTTTTTCTGCAGCAAAGGGCAGATATCTTATTTAACTTGATCACTCAGATCTTTTTATTAGAGTAAGAGGACTACAAAAGATTAAAACAGGCAAACTAGGCTAAGAGAAAACAGGCCTGATTTCATTTGTTCAGAATTTGAAGCAGCAGATCATCCAAGTTTCTCATTGTAGCCTTCCTTTGTGAGAGGCACTTAAAGGTACATTTTCACTGGGCTCTCTCATCAGCTCTACAGTCTGGGGATATTTGCTCACATAACGTGTTCTGGTGAAGGAATTGCAATGGCTACGTGCTGTTTGGATGGACTGAGGAACCCAAGTGTCTTCTACACTGCAGATTGGGGATGACAGTGATGTGCTGAAATGCTGCCTATTTCTTCAGGTCCCGGGAGCAGTATGAGCCTGTTCACTCCACTAATTAACATGTCTTCAGCCTTAACCTTCAGGTAGTCCAGAAAGTGAATCATTGAAGGACAGGGCACAGACTGTACAAAACTGCTGAAGCTGTTAGTGTCAGTCTGCCAGTACCACCCAGTGCTGCTTGGCTGGAAAGAATGCAGAGGAGTCAGATGGGTGCAGTTCAGTTACAGCTTGTTTTAACATCTCCAGCTGCGCCTGCTAGGATTTACTGAAACTGTCTCAAAGTGACAGTAGCCTCGCAGGTCTCCTAAAACTGTCATGACTGTGGGGTAAAATCGTTCCTAAAATGCCCTTTTTTTTTAGTCTCCTTAAATTCAGGTGCAGAGGTAGCATCCTAGGTGCAGTGCTGGCTCTCCAGTGGGGCGTGTGCTGCGGTGGGTCTGCGCTCCAAGCGCCTGGCAGCGGGCTGGGCCTGGGCAGCAGCACCACCCCTTGTTTGTGCTGTGTCCTGTGGCTGCCTGCCAAACCATCTTAAGTTGTTCTCTAAAAGCTGTTTGAATAAAAGCCAAATAAGATGGCTTAGCTCCCTCTGGGCGGGATGGAGGGAGGGGGCAGGAGGGGAAGTGGTGCCTCCACCGTGGCCTCAATGGATAGAGCTCAGGAGGTCACGGGAGGTGGATTGTCACCTTCTGCAGCAGTGAGGGTGTGCATGGCTGAGCAGCAAAGGTGACACAGGACTGGAAGTGCCCTTCCTTCATCTTCTGGTCTTGAACTTCTCTTTCCTCCCTTTTCACTTCACTCAGCTTTGACCATTGTGGTCTTAATGTCTGCCAGACTCCTTGGATGTCTGGAATCAATCTCAGACTTGGTCATGTTGCTAACTCCTGAGTTGTCTAAGGGGCTGAGTTTCCTATGTCACAATTTCCCTCCTTTCTTCTCCCCACTGTACAGAAATGGGAGTTGCAGTGTGAGCTGCCTTCCAGAGTCCCAGCAATACATGGAGTTGTACTTCTCAACTTTTGTTGGTCTGTGGTTTCAGGACATGGAAACCAAACAGGTGTTTCCCACAGACTGTATTCAGCAGCTAAAAATGCTTCCTGAAGTAATTTATCCGGGAACATTTAATCCACACTCATTGACTGCCTAGATGAATAAGGGCAGCTTCCTCCCAGCATCCTCCAGAGGAGCCCAGGAGAGCAGGCAGGCTGGAGGAGGTCCCTGTGCCAGCCTGGCACGGGCTGGTGGCTCTTGCTGGGTGACCTGATGGAGGAGTATCTTGGGTTCTTCACAAAACAATACCCTGTTCATCTCAGATTGTCACTTGGGAGTAAAGAGATGGGTTCTTCCTGCACATTCTGTGATGACCCAGTACAGCCACACGTTTGGTTTCTTGAACCACAAATACTGACTATGGCCTGTGGCACCTCGAGCTTGATTTGGTTGTTGTATTGGTTACACAGGTGGGGAGAAAGGACTTCTAAAACCTGCTGGGCTGACTTATGCTTTGTGTAACTGCTCTAACTGGGAAGAAACATGCCCAATCAATGTAATTAATGCAATTAATGAAGAGTGAACTAGATTGGGGTTGCTGCTGACAGAATTGTGGTGGGAGCAAGTAGCAGCTCCTTGCTGTGTGACTCCTCTCCTGCAGAGAGTCCTGCTCAGCTGAGGCAAGCAGCTGAGAAGGAACTTCCTTTGCCCCCGTGCTTTAGGAAACCAAGAGTGACTGCTGGTCCTGGAGAGGATCTGGCAGTTTGCCAGAGGAGGGGCTGGTGCCTTATCACCCACCCTTGGAAAAGAGGTGGGGGAGGTACCTGCTGAGCTGAGCGAGCTGGGAGCAGAATTGAGATGATTTAACCCTTGAATTAAGAGAGAACCCTTGGGAGGAAGGTGATGCTGCTGTGTCACTTTACCACATATGGCTTTACTTCCTTTGTTTTAGTGAGCAAACCCACGCTTTTTTCTTTTTTAATACTACACTGAATAGTTATTTATTTGGGCCCTTATCCTTCCCTTTTTGGAAGGGAAACTGCCTGTGTCAGAGGGCACAATACTGTGGTCCTGGACATTACAGCAGTGCAATAAGGAAGTGAATCATTCTCTAAAGAAACTAATAGACTGCAGCTGATAACATTGCCAGGAGACCTGAAGTTTCTCTTCTTGCTCTTTCTTTTATGAAAGCTTGGTGTGTTTTCTAACCAATGCCTTGTTTTGCAGCCATCCTTGGAGGTATTTGTTATCAAGAGCACGGAAATGTAAATACAATAGTGGTTGAACTGCTGCAGTAGCTACTCCCTTCCTCCTCTGCTGGCTTCCTGCAGACATTTTGGAAGGACAAGACTACTCTGCATTAATTCATTTCAGAAATGAGTGTTCTGCCCTCCTGTTGTCACCCCACTGGGTTTCGAAAATGAAAGGGTGTGAGTGGAGAGAAATGAGGCCTCTCACATGTTACTTCTCAGTCTCAGGGAACGTGAGGCCTCTTGCTGTAGCTCCTCTTGGTGTTTTTCTGTGCTCCAGCATGATGCAAGCATTGGCTAACAGGATGTCTTGGTTTTCTCTCTTTTACCTACACCTTTAACCAGATAAGCCACACAGGCACCACCACACTTCTTAGATGAAAAACTGGAGCAGTGTATTTCTCCCAGTCTTGGCTCTCAAAACTAACTGCAAACTTATTTCCTACATGTGGCTCTGCTTGTTCTAGTTGGCCACTGGTAGCTCCTGTTGGTCACTTCCTTAGGCAGGAATTTTGCTGTTGAAACCAGCTCGAGGTAACGGAGAGGCTCAAATGGAATTTGTTCCTTTGACTAAGCTCAGGAGAAATTTGGTTTGGTTGTTTGATGGGCGGAAGCAGTTAAAGTGACCTCAGACTGTGGCTGTCATGCTCTTTTTGACCAAGTCTGTCGTGAACTTTGGATGACAGTAGCAACTTTCTGGGCAGAGTTATCTTCAATTACCCAGGTCTTTCTTGCATAACCTGTCACTTTTAATGCTGTTAATATGTCCATACTGCACTAATGCTGCTGCTCCCTCTTCAGAACTGAGTTCTGTGATGCTCTTATGGCACCTGGCCAACAGCATGACTGAACTTAGCTAAATAAAAATCCCTGGGATCCTCTCTAAGAATAAACATCACGTGAGAGAGGAGTGTTCCCCTGCTCTGAGGGCATTGGGGTGGTGTGCTGGTGGGGAAGGACGGCAGCGGCTCAGGCTGGGCTGGCACCCTCTGCCAGCAGGGACAGGCTGCAGGCCAGAGGAGGCAGAAGGGCCTGGCATGGAACCTTCAGCTTGCTTGGGATTGGCAGTCTGCAGTGACACAGTGCTTTCAGAGTGTGCTGGTTTTATAATCCAAGAATCTGATTAGTGCCCTTCTGAAGGAGATGTGAACATATTTGCTTAACTTCCAGTCCAGCAGAGTTTGATACTGGGCCTTGGCCTGCAGCTTGAATACCTCTCCATGTGCTGTCGAGCAAATTCCTGAGCCCTTCTCTGTACCTGTGTTCTATCTTTTATCCCCCTTGGTGGCATGGGATGTACTGGAGCTGGTGTGGGTGGCTGGCAGTGTTGCCTCAGCGGGGCCTGCGTGTGGCCTGTGCTCTGGCAGAGGCAGGAATGGACACTGGGATAACATCATCTCACAAGCAGCTCCCTGCTGAGGGAGACAGGCTCTGCTCTGCTGGCCCCTGGTGCACTAGCACTGCTAGGGGAGGATGGGAATGTGCCCTGGGTTCTGTGCTCCCTCAGAAAATTGTGGGTTCTTCACTCTGGGAGTTCTGTGGTGACTCACCAGACCTTTCCTTGCTTCCATACAATTCTGAAGTGAAAGTAATGTTCTATTTCTTCATTTTGAAGCTGTTCCATTCCCAAACAGGAGTGTCTCTCTCCTGGATTGCTGGCAGGCAGTATTTACTTCCCAGGCTTCTGACAAACCCTTTCATGAGCTGTTATTGTAGCCAGAGCCTTCACTTCTGCTTGCAGAGGTGCCCAATGTGCTCTGCACTTTTAAAGCTGCTTCTAAGTAGGGATATTTGTGCCTACAGACAAGTGAGAAAGATAAAAATCCAAAGTCTCCTTACACCAAGGCAGAAGTGTATTCCCTACTTGGAAGTAATGCCTAGTAACACAGAATATGTTAGATCTGTTATATCTGTTATGGCATTGCCCCAGGGTGAACAAACCCCTGCAAAGGGTGCTGCAGAGAGCCAGGCCCCTCCTAAGCAAGTTGTAGTCACACACCACAGTGTAGAGGCAGACTGGGGTATCTCAGAATCCTGCTGGTTGGAAGAGACCTTTGAGCTCCTGGAGCTCAACCATCCCCAGCCCTGCCAGGTCCCCACTGCCCCGTGTCCCTCACCCCACATCTCCACAGCTTGGGAACCCCTCCAGGGGTGGGGACTCCACCACTGCCCTGGGCAGCCTGGCACAGCCCTGGGCAACCCTCCAGGGCAAGAAATTGTTCCTCAGGGGCAACCTCAACCTCCCCTGGGGCAACTTGAGGCCCTTTCCTCTTGTCCTGTCCCTTGTCCCTTGGGAGCAAAGCCCGACCCCCCCCTGGCTCCAGGCTCCTGTCAGGAGCTGTGCAGAGCCAGAAGGTCTCCCCTGAGCCTCCTTTGCTCCAGGCTCAGCACCCCCAGCTCCCTCAGCTGCTCCTCCCCACACTTGGGCTCTAGACCCTTCCCCAGCAGCTCTGTTGCTGTGCTTTGGACATGCTTCAGTAAATGTTTGAGCTCCTCATTCCTACAGCTGTTCTGAAGAGAGCAAGATGGAGAAGGCTCCACAGCTCTGAATCCTCTAGGTATGCTCTGCTCCCACCCTAAATGTGTTGAGGGACTTAATTTCTCCATGAATCTCTTGAGTGCCTGAGTAGCCTCTGTGGAAAACAGGGATTGAATTTTGTTTCTGGCCTGATAATCTGACACATGAGGCAAACAGAGCTGGCAGTGCCCAGCCAAGGGGCACGTTCCCTCCAAGGTACTCTGCCTACATAGTCACAGAGTTCTGCTCTGGTTACTGCTCTGAAACCCTGGCTGGGCACTGCTGGAGCATTTGCTTCTCCTTTTTAGCTGTCTGCTTCCATCCTGCTTTGTTGTGGTTTCAAATGACAAACCCCTACCTCTCCTCTAGTTCACATGTGTTTGTTCTACTTCCAGGTTCCTTTTGGGGCATATCTGTCAGTTCTCAGATGCCTGAGGGGAGGGCATGATTCTCCATGGCAGCTGATGAGTCCATAAACTCCAGACCTGCTGTAGCAAAGTCCTTGCAAGCAGCTAAAACTCGTTTGTTAGTACAGAAGTGTGCTTTGGTTCATTCTTCCCAGGTTTTCTGACTCCAGTGCTGGAGAGCTTTGCAGTGTTGTTTGCTCTTTGCCAGTCTGCATGGAGAAGGCATCTCCAGATTGGCTGTTCCACTCTCCTGCCTCTGAAACATCAGCCTGGTGAGCAGTTGGCATTGGGCAAAATAGTTTAGTCACCAACTTTCTCATTTTGAAGCTACCAGTTGTGTCCTGATCGACAGGTTCTCATGCTGTGTAATTACATTGTCAGGAGAGGTGCTTATGTTAATTACAGCAGCTTCTCCCCTGCAGCCCCTGGCCTAACAGATGTTTGATGCAGGTGAAGGAGTGGAGCTTGTCTGCAGGCTGAGTTCTGGCAGCAGGGATGGCATGTTACCTGCTTGCCAAAGGAGCTGCTTTCGTGGCCATCTCTGCTGTGGCTGCTGCTCTCTAAGCTGTGATGTTTTCTGCTCCTTGCTCAGACCTTCTCTTGCTCTCAGAGTCACTGGCTCACGGGGTGAGCCTGGGGCACTTCCCTGGAGAGTCTGTGTTGGCAGCAGTGGCACCCAGCCTGGCCCCTGGGCATCGGACTGGCAGGAGAAGCCACAAAGCTGGTCTGCAGAGCTCGACTCGAGGTCTTTCCAGTGCCATTTCTGACTTGATTTATCCTTCGGGATGCCCCTGGTGGCTTCAGGGAGCCGAGCTGCTGCGTGGAAGTCTTGCCCCTTTTGGGATTGTTCCTGCTGCTGTGCAGGAAGCTGAACTCCCTTTTCAGTGCTTGCTGCAGCAAACTTCCCAATGTACCTGTGAGAGAACGATGCGGGTGGAACACATGAAATGCTGTTTGATAGCTGCTTATTGTACTTTCCAACGAGAGCTTTTTGACTTAATTTTAGAATCCTTCCTCTGTGGTCTTATTTGTTCCATTTTCCCTCTCTATTTGTTCCATTTTTTTTCCCTCTCAGATGTGTGTGTCTATACATATGCATGGCAGGCAAAATGTGGTGAGTTCATGAAGGTATCGAGGGCCTGCCCAGCCCATAATTAAGCTGGAGGGGAGCTCTGAAAAATCATTTTTTTTTCTCACAGCATGACTTGAACTCTTTCTTCTCTCCTGGTTTGTGGTTCTGCTGTTCATACTGTAGAGTTTTCTTCACAAGCAATAAAAAAAATATCATCTTGGAAGCGAAAGCTGAAACTCCATTGTTCTGGGAGCCACCTATGTAAGATAAATGTGGAGTAGAGTGGATTTGGAGGAGCTGACACGAGGACTAAGTGACTGGGGTGAACTGTAGTGAAATTCTCCCTTTCTGTGCCCTCTCTAGTCTTCCTCTCCAGGCCCTGGCAGGGGGACGACCTTGTGGGAAGAACGAGGAGGTACAAAACACCTCTGGAAAGGAGACTGCTCTGTTCTGCTGGAAGTGTGCCACCCTCCCTTCCTCCCGAGAGCAGGGGCTTGTTCCCAAGCGCCAGAGAGCCCTTATTTTCTGCTCTGCTCCTGGGGAGGTGGTTCTTGCTCTGCTCCCCGGCGCTATTAAGGGAAGGCAGCTGACACGACAGCTGTGTCTGTTTGCTGTGGGGCTGAGCAGGCAGCACAGCAGCACCCATGGCCAGCCCCAGCCCTGCTCCCCTGCCCCCACTCCCACAGCCCTCCCTCCTCTGCCCAGAGAGAGCAGGAGACTCTTCCCCCGGGGTGGATGAAACTCCTTATTTGGAGCTGCCTCTCCTGCTGTGTGGCACAGGAGATCCCAGCAGCCAGGCCTGGCCCCGGGGAGCTCCTGTGTGAGGGGCCTGAGGAACAGGACATCTCAGAGCTAAAACTCACACGGCTGCAGAGTGGGCAGGCTGCTTTGTTTGCCTCCAATAAGCATTTATGGGGTTGGGAGATATGAGGCTTTTTTAGGTCTCTTCTTCCAATGCTTGCAGGCCTGTGAGGAACTAGACACTTGAAAGTCCCTCACAGTTATTATCTATGAACTCATCTTCCATGTGGCTTTTTTTGAAGGCAAGCCAAGACCATTAATCCCCACCTTCTAGAGTCCCTAATCCCTGCTGGGGCTTATAGGAAAGTTATTCTTGTACTCCCAGAGAAGCCTCTCTGGCAGAGTCTCTGTCCTGCTGTAACTTGAGGCAAGTTTATTAATGTGACTTTTTATCAGCCTGGAAAAGGTGCAGCTCATGGTGGAGCAGCTGAACTTGGACATCCTGCCCCTGTCTCGCTGAGGGGTTGATAGTAGTGAGGTCGCCCAAAGGGAGGGAGTTGGTCAGGGGGCTGCTGCTCTCCCAGCTCAGCTCGGGGTGCTGAACTGCAGTTAAAATGCTCTTTGCAGGCAGGAATACGTGCCACATATTTTTTTGGGAATGAGTGCAAGTGAAGTGAAGTCAGGGCTGGAAGTGCTCTGCGGGGGTGAATCTTTGCAGTTGTGTCACTCTTCCTGTTCTCAGCCAGACACTCCTAAAGCCCCTGGGCTCTGCTTTCTGCCCAGTTGTGGCTGGACTGATGTAAGGCCCTCTTCCCTTGTGAGCCTCCCCCCTGCCTACCATCTGTACTTACTCAGAGACTTTTCTTTGCTTCCCAGGAAGCTTCTCCAGACACCCAGGACTGGCTCGGGTGGGCTGCCTTCCACTTATTGTCCTGCTGGGGCTGTGACTGGGACAGGAGGAAAGTCTGAACTGTTGTACCTTCAGTTCATGGCTCTTCACTCTGTCAGTGTTGGTGGCACTGGGTGGCTCTGCCTGTGCTGAGTCTTCTGGATGGTGACAGGTCTGTAGCTGCTGCACTTGCACTGCCACAGCCCTGGTGGCACTGTGTAACCAAAGCCCAAATAATGGCAGAAATAGTGGTTTAGGTAGTATTTGCTTTTATCTTAAAGCTGCCCTTTCGTGTCCCTTTCCATGCAGGCAGAAGGTGGTGAGGGCAAGAAACAAACACCTTTCATGTGTATATAAATGAAATTCCTGATTTTGGAGCTGACTGTCCAGATTAATCCTGGTTGTCTTCATAGTTTTTCATTGCCAAGTGTTTCCTACTGTGCTGACGTTTGGCCTCTCACTGCAGACAAGCTGAAGCAATGGCAGAGCAGTGATAACTTGGGGGTGATTTGGGGGAGCAGGAGGAAGACCTGTGTGTATTAGCAGGCAGGGTGGATGGCAGGGCTGGCTGGGACTCCTGGAGCCAGCCCCATAGCACCCAGAGAGCCATGCCAGTTCTTCAGCTGAGAGTGAGAGAGTTACCTGGAAGTGTCAATGAGGAAATTGGCTGTGGTGTGTCAGAGATGCAAATTCTGCAGCTTTTCCTCAGTTGTTTTACATAGCCTTGTCTGGTTTCCATTCTTAGCCAAAGCCACTGCATGAAGGAGATTGTGAGGCTCCTGCAGGACTGCTCTGCTGTGCACTCTGCACTCCACTTCGTCCTCTCAGAGTCTGGGACAGGAATGGATCCTTCTCTAAACTACTGTGTGTATGTTGGGAGGCTTTTGCTCTGGCATTAGGGCTTGCCTTCAAGGAGTGAAGTGGAAGTGCTTTGGGACAGGTCTTGTTCTGTTCACAGACTGTTTGTGGTTTTGAAACCAATGATTATAAATGATCTTCAAAGAACATCTGAATCACAGAAGGGCTGAGGTTAGCAAGGACTTCTGGAGATCATCCAGTCCAACCCACCTCTGCCTAAAGCAGGGTCACCTGGAGCAGGTTTTCCAGGACTCTGTACTGTTGGGTTTTGAGTGTCTCCAAGACTGGAGAATCCACAGCCTCTCAGAGCAGCCTGCAGGTCTTGAACTCCAAAATAACTGTAGTAGTCCAAAAGTACTAGTCCAAAGTGACCATACCAGTAGAGTTGGTTGCATGGCAGATGATTGATTTCTTTCTGACTTTCTTTTGCTATCACAATGCCATCATAAGGTGACCCAGGAGATTCCTGGCAGTCAGGTGTTTGCCCAGGGAGAAGTTACCTCCCCTGTTTTAGAATCAAAGATGAAGATGGCTCAAGTCAGTCATGTTCTCCTGGATGCCTCCTATGTCTCCCTGGTGTGTCTGTGGAGAATGTTGTGTGTGCAGGCACTGTACACGTGTGTGTGCATTTACACAAACACACAAGAGTTCTTACTGGTGCTCCCTCATTTGGCTGTTCCTCTGCCTTGATCTTTGGCAGAGACCTGATCCAGCTGATTAGTTTTATTTTACATAAGTGCTGAATGTAGGCTTTATTTTTTAAACTGCTTCTACTTAATGGAAAATAATGATAATAAGGGGCATATACTGTGTGTGTTACCTGCCATGAGAACACAGATTCCTCGAAGTCCTGAGGTACTGGTGTTTATTGACTCCCTTCCCTCCACTAATAACAGACCTGGCTGCAGTGGTCTGGTGTGGAGGGTTTCCATAACAACTGGGAGTGATGCAATCAGTCCTCCAGGCAACTCTGCTCAGCAGAACTGCCTTTCCTAAGCTGACCACGGTGGAATCTGCAGGGGAGCTCCTGCCCTTGCAGGTGACCCCTCTCCAGGAGCCTGGCTGCATGGGAGGCTGGCCTGTGTTGGGAAGTGAGTGTGTGGTGGGACGTGTTCAACACCAAGGTGGGAAGCAGCACGTGACACTGTACAACAGCAGGAGCTTTGGCTGCTCAGGGGCTGTGGACTCGATCACCAGAGACCTCTCTGCTTAAATGTTGGAGTGACCCAAGCTCCTAATGGATAGAGATCACTATAAAAGTGTGTTCTTTTGCCTGATAGAATGCTAGAGTGGTTTGAGTTGGAAGGGACCTCAAAGGTCATCCAGTTCCAACCCCCTGCCATGGGCAGGGACACCTCCCACTAGAGCAGGTTTCTCAAAGCCCCATCTGACCTGACCTTGAACACCTCCAGGGATGGAACTTCCACAGCTTCCTTGGGCAACCTGAGCCCATGTCTCACCACGGTAATGTAAAGGTTGTATTTTCAGTGAGCAGTACAGGGCATTAATTCCTCTTTAAAGAGTCTGTTGTAGATATAAGTGCAAAGGTGGAAAGGTTGAGTGATGTGTTGATCAATTGTTGCTGGCACAGGGCTCAGGTTTTTTAAGAAATATTGTCTTGGGTCACAAGGTTTCTGCCCTGAAGAGGGTGAACCAGCCGTGGAATCACAGAATGGTTGGGGTTGGAAAGGACCTTAAAACTCATCTAGTTCCAGCTCCCTTCCATGGGCAGGGACACCTCCCACTGCATCAGGTTGGTGAAGCCCCAACCAGCCTGGTTTGAACACCTCCAGGGATAGAGTCCTTCATAAGGTCTTTGGGTGTTCAGTGGCTGTTCCCATAGTCTTCCTTCAATGGGATTATTTCTGTTTGGGAGCTTTTCAGCAGCTCCCAAGTTGGGTATTGGGGATTGGGTAACTTCTGAGATGCACCCTGCAGGTCTGCCCGACGCTGGAGATGTGGCTGCCCTAACAGAGGTGCAAAGCTCAGGTCTCATTGCATTTATTAGAAGGGGCACCATCCTCTTCAGAAAGACAAACCAAGCTGGATTTCCTCAAGTTATTGTTTGTGTGTCTGTAGTTGAGAACTTAAGTACACACAAATTGTCCTTGTTGCTGTTGCCTCCCTTGGATGGTGGTCTGCTGGTCCCTGCAGATTATTCTGAAGTCCCTTTAATGAAAAATGGTGTCATTTTTGTTCAGTGCAGGTAATTTTAATGTGTCTACATCTGAGTGGCTATAAACTGAGATGCAGCTTTAGTAAACCTGAAGAATGTTGGACCAACAGCTTGCAGGCTGACTTTAATGATGGCTTTTATGTTGCCAGCACGTAGGAGATCCACGTGTGGGGAGAGGAGGAGTTGTACAGCCTTCCCCTGGCTAGTGCAAGCTTCCTGCCTGCTTATCACTGTAGACTTTACCATTCCTTCAAGGGTAGGCTCTCCAAGCAAGCTAGGAATGTCTGGAAGGCAGGAAGAAAACAGAACTTGTCTCAAATCTGCAGAAAACTCGAGAGGAGCTTTTTAATGTTCCTGGAGAGGCAGGAGCCCTGGGAGCTGCTGCCTGCCCTCGCCAAGTCACACCCCATCGAGCGACTGGGGATGGAGAGAGCTTGCCCCACAGGCTGCCTGCTGCCTTCTGGAGAGAAGCCTGGCTGGTGAGAGTTTCCAGCTTATGGAGCAGCAGTGTTTGGTGAAGACTCGTGTGCAGTCTCTGCAGAGGATGGGGGTACCTGCAGCACCTCTGACCAGCAAAAGCAGAGGAGTGGCTCAGATCCTGAGTGAGCAAACCCTGCTGGACAGGGGGGCCCTCTGGGGACACTGGGTAAGCCCAGAGCTGTGCAGGCTCTTACAGGCTGTCACAAAATGGAAACAACTGCACGTCTCTCAGCCATCAGCTGAAATTCTGAAGGTGCAACTGAAGAAGTTGAAGGTGTGGTGTTTAGAAGAAAAGGCCTTTGTCAGCCAGAGCTGCTAGGTTGGAGTGACCTTCCCTGGCATAGCCTCTTGGCCTCGCTGTGGCTGTTTCTGTCCTGCTCGGACAGTTGCTCTCCCAGTACTCCCAGTCTGGCCATGAGACTGTCCCCAGTCTGTAGCAGAGGCCCTGTCTGAGCCCATAACCACCTCCCAGCTTGTCTCTGGGGCCACTGCCTGGAGGAGTGTGTGAGCCCCCCTGAGGATAGCTGTGGGCACCTGCCTGGAGGAGTCTGTGAGCCCACCTGAGGATAGCTGTGGGCCCAGGCAGCTGTGCTGGTTCCCCTCCTGCCCGGGTGTAGAGCACATCTTGGAGCTGTATTGCTGAGTGGGAAGTTGACTGTTGGGTGTCCTGTGGACAAGCTTCTGCTCAGGCCTTTAGTGGCTCTCCCACTTCCTTAGGCTTGTTTCCTTTTTTGACTTCTTTTTTCAATATCCAAAGTACGTATTTGTACTTCACCCAAGACTTCACCCAAATCCAGTAGTTCTGCCCATATTGACACCTGCTCACAGGTTCACTCCCACTGTCCTTGCCAAGAGCAAGACCAGCAGAACTGGAAAGGTTATTAGTGACCTGATAACAATTAGACTCGATCTTAAAGGTCTTTGTCAACCTAAATGGTTCTTTGATTCTAGAAGTAGAAGTAGTGAGGTGTCAGATGTGGAAGAGGAAATGACTCTGAGCAAGCTGCATTCTAAGCAGTAGTGGCTGAAGCTCTCCCGTTGAAATTTTGTTCTCAAGCTGCATCACAGCTTTGTTAAACCCATTTAAAGTTAATTTAAAACACAGAACCACAGAATTGTTCTGGTTCAAAGAGAGCTTTGGGATCATGGAGCCCAACTGCTCCCCAGCACTGCCAGGTCCCCACTGCCCCGTGTCCCTCACCCCACATCTCCACAGCTTGGGAACCCCTCCAGGGGTGGGGACTCCACCACTGCCCTGGGCAGCCTGGCACAGCCCTGGGCAACCCTCCAGGGCAAGAAATTGTTCCTCAGCTCCAGCCTCAAGCCAGTGAGGGCAACCTGGCAGCTCCTGCTGCTGCCTGCTGGCTCCTCACTCCTCAGTGCCCACTGCTGAGCACTCCTGAGAGCCTCAGCTAAGAAAAGCTCCTGACTTACCACAGGAGAAATGGGAGTTATGTCTGAGCTGCCTCTGCTGCCCCAGTCGGGACTTTTTCTCTGTAGGCAGTTGGGAGCTAATTTTAAAGGAGTGAGTGGATCTGATGAAGGAATATCAGGTTTTCAGGTATCTCTGGGTTTAGTTTTGCAGGCAGCATCCCCTGCCCCCACTCGCCTGCTCCTCCCTTTCTCCATCTTCAGAGGAGATGCACACAATCTGGGTCAGGCTGCTGATAACTTTGCAGCCAAGGACTGTGTGTGCCCAGAGGCCTGTGCACAGCAGTGCAGGGAGGGCAGCTCCAAAAGGGAAACACTGAGTCCAGGGGGAACTCCCCTCGCCCGGGTGGGGCCGGGGCAGCAGCTGAGCCAGGCAGTGTCTGTGGCACTGCTGCCTGCAGGGTGTGGCTGCTCAGCTGGTGGTTCTGCAGAGGTGTTCCACCGGGCCACTGAGAGCCCAGCTCCTGCCTGGGGGTGCCAGCTCTTACCCCTCTGGGGTGCTGGGAGCCTGTGACTCCCCCAGTGTGGTTCCCAGAGCACGAGTGCCACCTCTGTCAGCAAACTGCAGCCCTGGGGACGTGGTCAGGTGTGGGGTGAGGTGGTGGCAACACCAGGAGGGAGCTCGTTTTGGAAGGGAGTCCAAACTGGGCTGGGTAGATAGCAGGAGCTCTTTGGAAGAAGACAGTGGGGTAGGAGGCCTGTGATACAGGTGAGAGATTGAAATAACTCCTCTGTGTCTTTCGGATGAAGGAACAAGAGGATGGAGTGTATCAAAACAAGCAGTCTGCTCACTGGGTACACAAAGATTCTGAACATAAAAAAGAACAGATGGGGCAGATCTGGGTATAACAGATCAGCTGGTGCTGGAACATGAAGAGATCTAAACCATTCTCTTTAAAAAAAAAAAAGTGTTAATTAAGGGAATATGGTTTATTTGCTGTGGAATAATTTCAGTGTTTCCTGGACTGGACCAAGGCAGGTCTAGCTACAGGAAAGCTCTTTTCCTGGTCTGTAGTAGAGCTGCCATGGTGGGACTGGTAATGCTGCAGTCTGTGCCTCTCCACACCTTCCCTCTGAGCGAAGGACTTCCTCAGCTCAGTGTTCCTCAGGGAGGACCTGACTGTCCTCTGAGGCTCTCCCAGAGGTAGAACCCTGAGTCACACAGGTTGGGGTTACACCGTCGCTGCTGTTACTCCCTCTGCTCTTCAACCAACAGGAGAACCTTGGTGGCTGTCTCACAGCTGAAGAACTATTTAATGCTCTTGTAAACTGCTGCCTACTGCAGCCTCAGTCACTCCTCAGCTTTGTCCTTTCACCTGAAAAGCTCCTGTTGGAGCTGGTGCTCTGTGTGCTCTGGTGCTCTGTAGGTTCCATTAGAGTCCAGCCCGCGGGGTGCTGAGGCACATCTGGAGTGCTTCCTGCTCCAGGGGAGTGAAGGTGCTGTAGGAAGCATCTGCCTTGCTGAGCTGGTCAGCACATGAATGTGCTTCAGGATTTGCTTCCTACCCTTGGGCACAATCTGTGCAGTACAGTTGTTTTCCTTCTGTCTTAACTCTGTGATTCCCAAACTGGGAGCCTGGGAATTAGTGTAGCTTGGCTACTCTAACAACAGAGATGGAAAGCAGCAAGCTGGCTTCCAGTGCAGTTCTGGGGGTGCTCTGGCTGGCCCCTGCCCCTGCCTGGGCTGTTGGAGCCTTCCCAGGGCCAGTGTGGTGTTTTGGGTTAGGGCAGCCAGGCGTCTGCCAGGGGCTTTTCCATGCCTGAGGAGCCAGTTCTGACTTTGCTACCAAAATGCAATATTCATCCATAGTTTCTGTGTTCCCTGGTGAGTTATGTATGGGCAGGGAAACGTCCTGCTGCTGAGTCTCTGTAACCTCATTACTATTTTCCCCCAGAACCTCGTTTGCTTTAGTGTCCTAGTTCCTGTGTGGGTCTGAAATAGAGACAACTGCCAGTGTGATTTTCTGGCAGCTCTTTCATAAGGTGCTAGCACATTAACGTGGATCAAAAAAACACATGATCTGAATCCATCAGTTGTGGTGAAATATTCATATCTGGGAGGATGAGCTGTGTGGGGTTGGCCTTGATTTGGGTATAATAATTCCTGACTGCTTTCCTAGCCCTGCTGACGGCAGCTCCTGATGCCACCAGGGCTCTGGAGGGGCAGTTGGTTAGAGGAAAGGTCACTGAGGAGCTCGGTGGAGCAAGGGCTGACTCCTCTCTGGGCCATCCAGCTGCTGCTTAGAGGCTTGTCCTGGCTGGTGACTGTGCCTGTGCATGTTTCTGGCAGGAGATGGTTCCTGGGGTTGGATCCTGCTGAGCAGGGGGTGCTGAGTGTGAAGGGGCCTCTCTATAGGTTCCATTAGAGTGGGAGGATGGCAGTGACTTGCTCTTTGGGCAGACCCAAAATTAAGCTGTCAAGAGGAAATGCTCCTAAAAGGCCACTTGTGTTCCTGAAACTAAACTAGCAGTTTAGAGTCTTCAATCTGAAGTGAATGTGGGAAAATCGTGAGCTGTTAGTTCACTCTGCAGAGTTTAATTTACTGCTAATGGGCATTTGGAGGGAGGTTAAAAAGAGAGATTTTCCTAAATGCCATTTTCCTAAAGCTTCAGGTTCCTGAGTGTTCAGTGGTTGGACTCGATGATCTTAAAGGTCTTTTCCAACCTGAACAATTCTGTGCTTCTGTGGTTCCTGGTGGGTGAACCCTGTGGTGCTGGTGCTGATGCAGAACCAAATGTGATACTATGAACACGAGGAGTTGGGACATCTGCAGAGCCTGATTCAGCCCGACCTGGCATCTTGCTGTGGAGAACAGGAGTCAGCTTTTTCTTGTGGCATCTGGTGTGTTCAGTCCAGCCTTTGCTTATTCCCCAAGTTACTGGATGTTCTGTGGCTATTTTCTGCCTCCAGTCTTGATTCTTGCATCTCCCAGTAGCATCACAAAGCAGCTTGTTGAAAACTTTAAACATTGTTTTTCTTCCTTATGCTAAATGTTCATAGCTCCAAATTTATTTTTTAGAGAGTTACTTGAAAGTGAAATGATGGCTTTTAAGTTGGAAGCACGGGAGGCCATGGTGGAGAAGGTGCCTGTGTAGGAGCCTTGTTTCTTCCTCCAGAGAGGCTGCCCAGTGTGAAGATAAAGCTCTCAGTGGCAGGTCCCCTGGTGGAACTGCAGTGAGGGGTGATGCTCTGAGTTGTTGTGCAATGATCTGTATAATGGTGTGTCTTGAAAACAGGCAAGAGCTCTATCTGAAAGAAACTCCTTAACCAGACTCTTTGGCCTAAGCCCAGAGATGGGTTTTTCAATAACAGGAATTCCTTCAGCTGTGGTCCTGCTCAAAGGCTGTGAGTCCCAAACCCTGCCCCTGGAGATGTCCATCCTGTGGCCATTGCTCAGGGCCTGCATCTGCACCAGCAGGAACTGCTGCTGCTGCCTGAAGCCTGACCTTTTATTGTTAAAGAAAAACAAGAAAAGATAGAGCAGAATTAGTTTCCATAATGTACTTTCAGGACTAACACAAAATGCACTGGTCTGATTTCCAGAGGCAGGGCTGTCAGAGGGGTCCCACTGTGGGTGAGGAATGTGGCACTCTGCCCTGCAGGGCTCAGCCGTAGGTATGTGTCGGTGGCTGCTCCTGCTGACAGAGGATTGCCTGGAGTTCAAGGAGTAGGAGCCTTTGTGTTTTTGGAACAAGAGAATCTGTGTTCTGCCATCCCCATGTCAGTCAGTGACCCTGGACTGCTGCACTGTGGCCACTTGGGTCAGCCCTTCATTAACCACCACGTACAAATGCCCTTTGTGTTTTCTGCTGCCCGAGCCTCTGCACGGCTGCAGTTCTCTGGCTGCAGCTCTAGGGGTTTTTCTTAGTGACCTTGGGTGCTGCCCCCCCAGCAGCGTGGGCACAGGGCAGGGAGGGGATCCTGCCCCTCTGCCAGCTCTGGGAGACCCCCCTGCAGTGCTGGGGCAGCTCTGGAGTCCTCAGCACAGCAGAGCCAGGGACCTGCTGGAGCGGGGCCAGAGGAGCCCCAGCAATGCCCCGAGGGGGGAACCCCTCTGCTGGGAGCCCAGCAGGAGAGAGTTGGGCTGGGGCAGCTGAGAGGAGAAGGCTCCAGCTGGGGAGACCTGCTGGGGGCTGCCAGGACTGCCAGGAGCCTGGCAGAAATGTGAGGCAGGACTGGTTGCAACAGTGTGTAGTGATAGGATGAGGGGTGATGGTTTTAAACTCAAGCAGGGGAGATTTACATCAGACATTAGGAAGAAAGAAATTTGTGACACTGAGGGTGGTGAGCCCCTGTCCCAGGCTGCCCAGAGAGGTGGTCGCTGCCCCATCCCTGGAACCATCCCAGGGGAGGTTGGGGGGGCTCTGAGCACCCTGCTCTAGCTGCAGATGTCCCTGTCCCTGCAGGGGTTGGACTGGATGACCTTGAAAGGTCCCTTCAACCCAAACTATGATAGGATTGGTGATTCTTGTCCAATGTAGTGAGAACTCACTGTGAAGTGAAAGAGCCTAGGTAAAGTGACTCACCACATCTTTTTCTTTGGATGAATTTGTTGCTGGAACCCTGAACTTCACTTCCATGTCCTCATTCACTGCTGATCCTCAAGCAGACACTGCTGCTGCACCGTCCTGAGGCCCCCTGAGATGGGATAAATCCCTGTCTGACAGGGAGTCTGCACAGCTCGTGCACCTAACAGCGAGTGTACCACCCATCAGTGTCCAGCTGCTGGCTGCTTCCAGACGGGGAGGTGGTGGGGTTTGCTCCCTTAGGCAGCTTTCTATAAATTCCTGTCACTATTTTTGGCCCTTGTTCCTCATAATAACTTTAAAGGGATGAAATCTGGAAAAGTAAATAACTGTTTGTGTGTGTTTGTTACGCCGGCCTGAGAGCTTTGGCTGCAGAGGAGGCTCAGGTCCATTTTCTGGTTGGTGCCAGGAAGTTGGATTGGATGCTGAGGTACAAATCAGGGTCAGAAAGGTGAACAGTGGCTCTCCCTACCTCCTCCCAGTTCAGAGCTCTCTGTTTTGTGTCTGTGTGTCCCCTGCTGCCTGGTTTCACGTCAGCGTCCCTGCTGCATTCCCTCCCCGTGGCTGGAGGGAGTTTGTTGGTATCAGCAAGGTTCACTGAGGACACAACCGTGGTCCAGGACCCCATCAAAGGGATCAGAAGCATCGCTGAAGTATACATCAGAGATTATGTAAAACCCTAATCTCCATAGGGGAGGCTGGGTGGAGCCCAAATGAGACCTAAATTCGCATGTGTCATTGGCCTTCCTGCTCCCGAGGCTGTGTCATTAGCTCCCAGATTTGGGGCAAACAGAAATCACCCTCAGGTTGGGGCTGTGCTGCCCAAGTGCTCGGGGGCTTCTTTGTTCAGGTTCTGAGGAAACGTCCCGTGTAATGCATTGCTGGAGCAGCAAAACCTGACTGGGATGATCCAGCTGCTGGGTTGTTTCTGTGCTGGTGGGGGGTTCTGTAAACATCTGGGAATTTCAGAGTGCTACAGCAAGTGTTCCTTCCTGTGTCCCAGCCCAGGAGGCACAGGCTCGTCAGCATCAAACCACGAGTCAACTTCAGAGGTCTCTTACTAAAAATGTTCTTCTCTCTTTCTTCTTCCCCACGTCGCTTCCCAGGTTGCAGAGGTGCTGAAGCATGGCTGACCTGCATCACAACCTCAGCCTTGCAGATGCTCTGACAGAGCCCCCTCCTGAGATTGAGGAAGAAGTGAAAAGGGACTTCATTGCCACTCTGGAGGCAGAGAAATTTGATGACGTGGTTGGAGAAACAGTAGATAAAACAGACTATGTTCCTCTGCTGGACGACGACGACGCGAGAGCCGGGAGCCAGGAGGGGAAAGGCAAAGGGCACCCAGAGGGGGCTCAGGTGGAACGTAAGTGTCTGAGCACAGGCCAAGCCCCAGGGAACACCTCTGCTCACTGTGATACTGCTGGGCCTGCTAAACCAGGCTGGTTTTAGTCTGAACAACGTGTTTTAAAAGCAAACACTGAGCTCAATTCCTGTCTCTTGCTTTTCTGCTCTACCTTTTGTTCAGTTCTTCAGCCTGTACAGTAAGTTGTCAGTGCAAGTCCACAGAAGATGCTTTTATGGATGTTGGTATTTTGTGGGCTGCCTTGGAGGAAGCACTATCTGAAGTGTGTGACTGCTACACTTATAGATACTTTCTGTAAGTCTGTGTATATATGTAAAATAAGCACTTTTTGGAATGCTTTCCATCTCAAAATATAGAACCATGCAAGACACCACCACTGTGGGCAAGATCAGCATCCTCATGAGGTCCCTGCTATTTGTGACTCTCAGAATCAGTGTTTGATAGCTAAAGCTTTGCTGCTCCCCTCCTCTAAGTGTCAGTGGGGGGTACTTTCAGTTTTTGCTGCATGTGTGTGCTGGTTGTGTGCCTGTGCAGTAAGATGTGCTGTCTCTGCTGGTTCTGAACATTTACTGGCCCAGTTGATATTTATTAGTGTTAACAGCTTTATCAGAAACTGCTTAGAAAAAGGAGAGTTTAAACAGGTGTGTGCTTCCCTAGCTGAGTGACAGCTGGGATTTCAGGGGTTATCCTTTAGGTTTCTTTCTCAGGGAGTAATTGAAATTCTGTGTCTCTTTCCTGTGTGTGGGTTCCCACAGGCTGAGTGGGGCTGGTCACCTGGGACCAGCACTGCCTTGGTTAGTTTTAAAAGTTTTTATTGGCCTTGATCTATTCTATGTAAAAGAAAAAAACGTTTGCCTGTGGGTGGGTAGACAGAGGTAACCTGGTGGCTTCTTTCAGAGGGAAGGGTTTTTTTTTTGCCTTAATCCTGTTGCTCAGCAGTGCTGATGGAAGTGGGCTGTGCAGAAGGACTATGATGGACACCTGTCAGAAGAGGCAGCACCTCCAGGACTACACAGTGGGGATTTCTGGTCCCTTTCAGGCATTTATCTGCATTGTTTAGAAATGTGTCAGGTGCCTGGTAATACAGAAAAAGGAATTTTGGATTTTCCATACCAGTGTAGCTCAGTACATGGTAACAAATGAGCAGGAAGGTGGGAACTGGGCAAAGAGATGACAAAACTCTGAGCTGTGGTCAGTTCAGACATGTCTTGTTACATTTGATGGTAGGTGGTTTGTGTCTTAGCATGACAGAAGTGGGAGTACCAGAGCAACATGAAGACTCAATAACACTTCTGCAAGTGGTTTAAGGGTGTTTTAAAATAATCCTTTGTTCTGCAAATTACAGATTCTAAAACATCTCAGCATCAGAATTTCTCAGTGTCAAAATCATTATATACTACTGGGTTTAAAATAAAATTTCCTTGTGTCCTCTCAGACATGTATCCCTTGAACACTGCAGTCATAACTGGCTACTTCAAATAACCTGAGGTTCCTGAAGCAGGTATAATGAAGCAATTAAAACTCACTGAACTGCCCTGTGAGAAAACTGCCAGCTCTGGTGTGGAGACCAGAGATACTGGGGTGCTAGTGCAGGTTACCTTTGGGACAGACTCTTCATCTGCATCTTCTGGCTTTTCTAACCCCTTTCCTGGCTGTCCAACCAGTTGTTTGGCTCCTTGAGCAGAACTTGTTTCCCTCCTACGTGGTGAGAGGGGGATGCAATGCCTTGTTCCTGCTTTGGAGATTTGTTTTTCCCTTTTTTGGGATAGCTGGAGAACAGTCACGAGCATTATCTAAATCTCTGGCAAGTTGAGAACAAGACCCTCAGTGAAGAAGTTGGAGAGCTGGCTTGTCTGGAGCAGATAAGAGAATGTTTTCAGCTCCCCTACCTTGTTCCAGGAGGGGCAGGACTGTTGGCTGAGCTCTGCAGACCACTCTGAGGGTTTGATCTGCTACGTCTGGGCTTGTCTCCTCTCTGTTTCTCTGAAGTGCTGAGGACACACCTGTTTCCTCCATGAGAGTTATTCAGTGTTTGTAACTGTTTAAAAAACGACAGTAAAGCTTAATGTGCTTTCTCCCTTGAGGCTGTAGGATAAATGAGCCTGGAGGAGGGACCACAAGGTGCTGCTGGGGGTGCTCTGAGTGTACCGTGACGATTTTGGGGAAGGGGCACTGCTCTGTGCAAGGCAGCAAGAGTTCATGTCCCTGGCTCCCAACAGGACTGCAGAGAGCTTTGTTTTCCTGAGGGAGAAGAGTGGCTTTCATGGATCAGACTTCTCAGCCCCCGCTTGTTAATTTATTTATGTTAAAAGGCAGGAATGTGTTCAGACAGCGTGGTCTCTGCTGCCCAGATTGCCTTTCCCCAGTCAGAAGGGTTTAATCATGTGTCCTGTCAGGCTCGAGCTATTCCGTCTCTGCTCAAGGTTTTTTTTCTTTCACTTTTTTCCCACTAAACCCAGGGGCCAGATCAGACAAGTTTAATGATCAGATGGGCCCCCCCCTCATGGACCTGGGTGAACCCTGTGAGGACACAGGGGTGGAGAAGAGGAGGGAGCTGTGATGAGCAGTTGTATGGTCACCTACAAATCTGTCCTGGAATAGAGCTTTAATAACAGTTAACTTTTAAAATTGGAAAGGCACAGCTTAAGGAGAAAGGGGTTTACTCTTTCTAGCACCTGGCTGGACATCATAATTTGGCAAATTCTGGGATAATCCTCTTATGGCATTGTGGGCTTTACATAATGCTGAGGATCACTTTGGGTGTGCACTGCACCCTTTGCAGAGAGTTTCTCTTCTCAGCCCCACGGCCCTGAGATGTTCAGAGGACACTGGAGCTCCCAGTCAGTCCTGGAGCCTGTGGTGGCAGCGTCCGTTTGGCAGCCCTGGCATGTGGCAGGAGAGGTGTTTGGGGGGGAGCAGGTGCCAGCTGGGAGGACAGCCCCGTGTTGAGCAGCTGGCAGCAGCACCCCTGGGCAGGGCTGCAGCCAGGCGAGGGGCAGGGCTGGCTCTGAGACGTGTGGCTGCAGAGGGGGGGTGCCCACGGGCCAGGCTGGGGCTCCCTGGCACCCACCCTGCTCCCGGGCCCTCCCTGGCACCCACCCTGCTCCCGGGCCTGCTGCTGGGCCCTGAGCTCTCCAGCTTCTCCTTAACGGGGAGCCAGGAGTGGGTGTGATGGGCCTGAGGAGCATCCTGGAACTGGCCGTGGGCAGCGGCCCTGGGGCTGTCCCCAAGCAGACGTGTGACCACGAGATGGCTCTGCTGGCACTGCAGGATGGACACTGAGCACAGAGCATCCTCCTGCTGGGGACAGGCAGCTCCAGAGCCTGCACCCCACGGCCAGACCACGACCTCTCCCTTGCCCTGCCTCTCTGCACGGGGAGAAGCTCCTTTCCTGCAGAAGGCAGCAGACTTTGCTTTCCAGAAGAAAGTTTAAACCCTTTGTCACATAGGAAATGAAGATGGAGAATGTTCCATGTGCCTTGAAGCATCAGAGAGATTTAAAAAAGTCAACAAATGATGTTGGGATACTTGGGGTTTTAACCTCATAGTGTAGGTTAAGCACCTTCTCCCTCTGGGAGTCTGTCCATCCCCATTCCCCCCCAAAGCTGCTGAAACTTCTGGTGAGTGTAAATCCCTGTGTTGTCTTGTACAAACCAAGGGTTTGGTGTGGTCTGAGGGCACCCACGGAGCTGCCAGACACTTCCAAAATGAAGAAATAGTCCAGAGACACCCAGGTGACAGCAGAGGAGCTCTGCAAAGCTCTGCCCCAGGTTTCAGCTGCTTTCCCAGCCTCTCCTGCCCAGCTGCAGCACGTGCAGGTTCTGCCCACTGAGAGCCTTGTACCAGGAGTTTGGGGGAGGATATTTCAGCATGAGGGATTTATTTTTTTGGTGCTTTTTGTTTGAAGTGCACTAAAGCTGCTGGGTCTTGGGAGAGTTGCCTATCTAGACAGCATACCTGTTTTCTTAAGGAGGGAGGAGTGCTCTAAGTATTGTCTTGATAAGCCAAAGTGTTCCTGAAACTTTTCACCACTCCAGTCCCGTGTGACAGCGGCGTGTGCTGCTGAGAGCTGCCCCTGAGCCCCACACCGAGCCAGCCCTGGCTGCCTGAGGCTCAGATTGATCCTCACGGGTGGGGAGGGAAGCTTGAGAGTCCAAACAGTGTTTATGTCATGCTGGAATGCCAGAGGGCAAGCAGAACTTTAAGCCTTTTTTTGTTTTTTGGTGAGTCTGGGAGGTGACGAGCTTGCCTGCTGTTCAGAGGCCATTTTGAGACAGAATATTTAAATCAAAACAGCTTAAGCTGCTCGTTTAAGCATTACCAGCTAGTTTGGACTGTATGATGCTCCCTTCATCAGCATTTGTGTCCCCACTCAGGTTTCTTTGGTCTCAGCCAAGTCTGCACGTCCAGAACGAGACAGGATGAGAAGAGATGCAGAACAGCTCTGTCCAGAGCTGCTCCTCCTCCCTGCCCTGGGTGCCCCGTGCCTGCCCTGGGGCAGCTGCAGGTCTGGTGGAGGGCACGTGCTGGGCTGTGGGGAGGGTTCTGTGTGCTCCACACCCAGTCACTGCTGGAGATTAGGGGGTTTTGTGCCAGCACCACCCGTTGGCTTCAGATTATCGGTTTAGCCAGTGCTGCCTTAAATTTGTTTATATAAAAACAATCCTTTGATCCACTAGCCAGATGCAAATACTATCTTGTGATTCCGGTGAGGATTATGTAGTTACAACATCTTGACATGTTTTTGTTTTTATGCAGTTTAGGCTATGAGGGGAGGAGACCCTGGGAGGATTGCTGGGGCCTTTCCTGCTGCGCTCCAGCTCGCTCAGATAAGTGTGACTTGCTGCACAGGAGCTCACCTTCAGAGACATAAAAACTGATAAAAACTACTGATGCTGGCTGGGGGTGTCTGAGTTCACCTGTTTTTCTGGAAACTTGACTTCCAAAAAAGCTAAAACTGTAAGGGAAGCAATTTTACCTGCTTTTCATCCCTCTCAGGGAGCATGGAAGGCAAGACGTGGCATTTCTGATTCTTCTGCTCGTTTGGAACTCCCTGTTGGCCACAGAACCTTTAGATTTTGCCTGGTCAAGTCTTTGATTTGAAGAGACCCTGGCATGATGGATGTGCAGCAGTGTCCTGCTCATGCTTGTGTGTTTCTAGAGCTTTTAGAGAGAGTTAAAAGCTGTTGTCTGAGAGCTCCTTGCAGGTTCCTCTGCCCCTCTGGTAACTGGAGCTTTTTGGATCACTTCCCCTTGTGGCTTTGGTGGCAGAGAAGTGACCTGCAGCTGGCAGAGAGCACTTACTGTGCAGCACATTGACAGGGAGAGGAACCCCTCAGTGGCTTTAACCTGTTCTTTTTCCCCAGTTCTTGTGCTCTTGAAGCCAGTGCAGGATTTTCAATGTGTGTCTTACCTTTTTTTTTTTCTCTTTCTTCTTTTCTTTCTTCTTCACAAATGAGTGAATACAGGGGATAGAATGAGAGTAATCCCAGCATGGTGAGGTTTGGAGGGACCTCTGGGGACCATCTCATCCAACCCCCCTGCTCCAGCAGCTCACCCCCAGCAGGGTGCCCAGGGTCACAGCCAGGAGGGTTTGGGATCTCTCCAGAGCAGGAGACTCCACAGCCTCTCTGGGCAGCTGCTCCAGGCTCTGCACCCTCACCCCAAACAAGTTTCTCCTCCTGCTCAGGTGGCACCTCCTGGGTTCCAGTTTGGGCCCCTTGTCCTGTCCCTGGGCACCACTGACCAGAGTCTGGCCCCATTATGAAGCTTCTCTGAAGGAATGTGTTTGTAGTCTAGAAGCTGCACAGACTTGAGCCCTATCACTTCTGTGGAAGGTTAAGCCAGAAACACAGCTGGCTTTGAGCTGGGCTTTGAGCTGTCCCTCTTTTCATCTCCCATGAGCTTTGGTAACCTTGAGTAATATTTTGTCAGGTTTGGTGTGTGTGTGTTTGTGTTTTTTTTTTTTTTCATTTTATGTTTGCAGAGCCCTTGGTATGGGGGGTGTCTTCTGGCTTTCCTTTTTGATAGAAGACAGTAGGCCTGCATCACTTGCTACCTAGGAGATCACTCTCTAAATGAAACTTGCCTACAGGTGAAGTGTTTGTTTTCCAAATGCTGAAATGCTCAGAGCTGCCAGGAGCAGCCCTTGGTGGACTGTGTGGTGCAGAGCACACAGGCTGCTCCTGCCAGGTGCTGCCAGAGCAGTCTTACAGAGCAACAGTGTTTGTGGCCCAAAGCACCTGCTCAAACTCTGCACACAGGCTTGCAGAGCAAATCTGCAGTGTTCACTCATGATTGTGATTGAGTCCTGTTTTTAAGGCATAAGCAGTGGCAGTAGCATCTCAAAACCAGAGAAGAAAGAAAAGGAGGCTCAGGGGAGACCTTGTGGCTCTGCACAGCTCCTGACAGGAGCCTGGAGCCAGGGGGGGGTCGGGCTCTGCTCCCAAGGAACAAGGGACAGGAGAAGAGGAAAGGGCCTCAAGTTGCCCCAGGGGAGGTTTCAGTTGTCCCTGAGGAACAATTTCTTGCCCTGGAGGGTTGCCCAGGGCTGTGCCAGGCTGCCCAGGGCAGTGGTGGAGTCCCCACCCCTGGAGGGGTTCCCAAGCTGTGGAGGTGTGGGGTGAGGGACACGGGGCAGTGGGGACCTGGCAGTGCTGGGGGAGGGTTGGACTCCAGGATCTTGCAGGTCTTCTCTAAGTGGAATGATTCTGTGCAGTGTTTCAACAGCTCTGTTGCTGTGCAAGGTGTCACAGTCAGGTTTGGAGGAAACTAAAAACATGTGATCTTTTTGTCCAGTGTAAAACAGAACGTGAGCTTAAACACTGAAGAGATGGGAGTGAGTTTGTGGGTTAAGGCAGTGAGGACTACTGGTTATTTTCCCCACCACCAAAAGATATTTTTTCTTGACATGTGTGGCATGAACAAAGGCTCGAGCAGACTTGCCAGGCCTCTGCTGCTGTGGGATCATCCAGTACCTTCCTTAAACCAGTGTCACGACACCCACTTGACTCCAGAGGACTTGTAGCTCTTGTGCTTGAGCTGAGCAAGGGCTTCACAGAACCATTTGGGCTGGAGGAGACCCTGCAGATGATCCAGTCCAACCCAGCACTGACCAACTGCCTCACTGGGGGCTCAGCAGGGCCCTTGTAGCTCTGCTCTGTAGGTCCCCACAGGTCTCTCTGGAGGATCCCACTCCCTGGGACATGCAGCATCCCTCTGGGAGCTGTGACGTGGTGTAGCCCATCCTGTGACCCTGATTGCCCCTTGCCTGAGCTAGCAGTCAGTTCAGTGGCTGGCAGTGCTCCTCCCAGGGACTAGCTGAGGCAGCTCTGGAGTCACAGCCAGTCCCAGGCCCGTGGAGACTGGCAGCAGGAGGAGCTGGTGTGTTTAACTGCTGGGGAACACGTCCAGGGATCCCTGCAGTATTTTCAGCTACTTGAAGAGGATGTAGGTGTATGTTTTTCTCTAAGCTGTCTGGCAAGTTCACGCTGAGTTTCGTAGAACACCAGGATGAGCCACTGAAGTAACTGCAACGACTTCCCTCTTGTGTTACTGGGGGGTGGATTAAGCCCTGAAGTGCTCTCTCTGAAGTACCCTGGTAATGCAGCTTTGTTCCAAAACCTGGAGCTCAGGGAAGGGACAGCAGCAAATGCAGGTGATGGAATCTGTGTGTCTGTGGGAGCAATTTTATTTTATTTCCTTGCAGGATTGTTTTAAGCCATTGCTCTGAGTGTTTCTTCATGAGAGGCAGAACTCATGTCCCAAGGAGCTGAATTGTCCTTATTTGTCTTAGCTCAGTTAATACTGCTCAGTATCCTTCTTGCAATGACTTCACTGTTTCACAGCTGGAAAATGGGATTTTCAGCTCAAAGTCTCAGTTCTTAGAGAGAGAGCAGCATTTCTAAAAGAACAAATTGGGAAAGGACTTGGTGCAAGGATGAGATCTTCACTTTAGGGAACTGGCTTCGTAATATTCACTTGTCCTGGTGGTGGTCACCCTCAGAAACACTGTGCTGCTGGCAGCCTGCACCAGTGTCAGCAGCAGCACAGCCCAGCCCTTTTGTAAGGACCACAGGCTGATCTCAGAGGCAGTCACCTGAACTCAGTAAAATTCCTCAAGCAGTTTGCCAAAGCGATTCCACTCACCCTCAGCAGCCCAGTGCAGAGGTGATGGGGTGAGCACAGAACTGCACGGGCAGATTTTGATCCTGGGGAAGAGCTGTTTGAGAACTAGAACAAGAAGTGTGCTTTTATTTTAAAAATAATAGTTCCATTAATGAAATTCCTTATTTATTCTCAAGGCTTCTGAGCAGCATTTTCAGAGACATCACCCAGTGGGAGGTGGCTGCCTGGTAGCAGAGTGGCTTTCTGAAGGTGGCCCCTGAGCAGACAGCACAGCCAGGTTCAGAGCTGGGCTCCTTGGTTCATCCACACTGCCTCAGCTGTCACTGGGTCCTGTGTTGTGCCCTGTTCTCCCAGCCCTTTTCCCAAGGGCTTTTCCTGTGAAGCTGCCTTGCAGCAAGCTGGCTCCCAGTGACAGTGGTGACTGGGCTGACTCCTCCCTTGGAGCAGGACTTTGCATTTCTCCTTGAACTTCATGGGGTTCTCTCTGTGCCTCTCTGCAGCCTGTTGAGGTCCCTCTGGGTGGCTTCACAAGCCTCTGGCCTATCAGCCACTCCTCCCAGTGTCACCTGCAGGCTTGCTGAGGGTGTGCTCTTCTCCATCCCTCAGGTCATTAATGGAGATAATTAATGGTATTGGCAGGGGTGTCAGCTGCTGGGTCTCCAGCTGGACTTTGTGCTGGCAGTCACCACCCTCTGTGCTGGGCTCTTCAGCCCCGTGCCATCCACCTCCCTGTGCTGTTCCCTCAGCCAGGCTTTGTCAGCGTGGCTGTGAGTAGGCTGTGGGAGCTGGTGTTGAGGTCAGCAGCATCAGCTGCTCTTGCTTCACACCCACCAAGCCCGTTGGGATTTTATCAGCTTGGTTGAGCATTATTGTCTTGAAGGAAATCCACAGTCCCATGGCCAGTGCTGGCCCTTGGGGAAGCTCACTTTGAAGCGATGCTGTGAGTAGATAAAGAAGCTTCTACTTGTTATGTCTTGAGTCTCCCTCACAGGAGCAGATTTTCTGTGATTGAAAAGCTCTTCCTCTCTCCCTTTTGGGTTCAAAGTTGTGCAGACTCAGTGCTATGTGGGTGCCTTATTTCAAAAATAATTGTGTGGAAATAAATGACCCAGAAGCCCTTATCTGTGTTTGGTAGCATGACAGTGTTCTCCTTACATTGTTGGTTTTGAGCTTTCAGTCAGGATTATCTTCATCCAGTCCTCACGTTTCCTTTGATTTCTTGCAGATACTTCAGCTTCTGGGCCAATGGTTGTAGAAAATGGTGACCATGGAATAGAAGATCATCACACAGGTATGTGCTGAGTGTCTGAAGGAGACACATTGCCTTTATTTGTGCTTGGAGCAGTAAAACCTCATTGTGACCAAATGCATCTTCTTTTTGAGTCTTATTTCTTCGTAGGTGATTGTGGTTATTTAATGATCTTTTCAAAGAATTTGAAACAAAATAGAACATTTTTTTATGCTGATTTGCACAAAGCCTCCTCCTGAAGATGCTGTGTACTTCATCCATGGTCAGTGTTGGGAAGGCAGCACTAGGGCACTGATGTCTAAGTGGCTTTCCAGTGACTTCACAATATTCCTACCTGGGCTCTACCCTAACCCATGAGTATGACTTCTCCTCTTCCCTCTGAGTCTGACAGTGATGTTTCTTCTGAGTGCACTGTCCTTTGATGCAGTGTTTTCATTCTCTGCTCCTTGGCTGCTGCTGAGATGACACTGCAGCTTCTCCTTCCATCCCATAATACCCTTCTGTGAAGAGCTCCTGGTCTTGGCTTTGGCAGTGTCCAAGCTGAAGCCTTCTGAACCTTTTTTCAAATACCCTTAGGACAGCTTTGTCTTCAAGGAATTTGTTGGGATTTAAGTAGACCAATATTTCAAACTTGTGAGGAATCTGGGAAAAAAATTGCCCTTTCCCATCAGCCTAACGTGCTGAAGTTAGTCTTAGTTTAGCAGTTGCATTTAATGAGAAACACCAGCTGCCTTTTATGACACATTCTTACTATGAAATTGAGTTTCCTGCCAAATTCCAACTGGACCGTTCAGGACAAGCAGAACCAACTCTGCAGCTGTGCCTGAGCCAGTGGATCACCTCCTTTGGGAAGAGGGGTGGGCTTTGACAGGACCTATTGTGGCTGAAATGTTCAAAAGTCAATTGTCAGCCTGGCACTGGTAAGAGCTCTTTATTTGGTCTTGCTTTTTCACCATGTCCAGCTCAGCCTTAGCAGAACAGGTCATTGCTGTCAGACTGTTGGGGTGTTCCCAGCACTGGCATCCCTGGTGGCCCCAAGGAAAAAATCATAAACCTGGGAGATAATGCTGAAGCTGTGGGAGACAGGTTCAACACTTTTTTGTGAGCAGGTTTCACATTCTTGTTGAGGATGGGAGTATAAAATTGATCTTTGCACTTAATTTGCCAGTGTAAATCTGGTCAAAAAGAAGTTGTGCATCTTTTGTAATGTAGTATAAAACTACTTAAGAAAAATTGTGAACCTTCCTAAAGATACTGCCTCTCTTTTTTTTTTCTTTTTAAATATGTATAACTAAAAGGAGATAGAAATAAAATCAGGCTTATGATACTCCAGGTATGACTAATTAAACACACTGGGATTTTTTAGTTGAACACCTGACCTGTGTTTAAAAAGCTCTGTTATTTACTTCATGCTGCCTTTCTGGAGGTTTAACTCTTCACACACTAAATGCTAACAACTTTGATCAAAGATGCTTTTATGTGTCTGAAGCTTGTTAATTTATTAATATCTTCCATCTTTGTGGGGTAGAGTTGGAATTTTTTTTTTTCTTGTGAAAGGCTGTCTAAAAGTGACATCAAAGTGGCAGAAACAGCATGTCAGAGGATGAAGAGTCACAGGCATCAAGTTAATTAGGTGCTCCAGAATAACAGAACACAGCTACTTCATGGGCTCTTCCCCCTGCCCCTTCTCTGTGGAATCCTTGAAGTGCCCATGTTTATACAGTGGAGGGGAAGGGAGAAGCACTAGTTTTCCATCAGGTCATGGAGGGGTTTTGGAGCTGAAGAGCAGCTGATGCTCTGCAGACACACAGGCAGGTTGTTCAGCCCAGGTGACAGCCTGCAGTAGAGCCTTAGCTTCTACACTTACTGGGTAGTGCTGCCTAAAGCCTTTTGTCCCTGGCCCTAAGCCACCTGCAGTTTTTGGCTGGCTTATTTGTTTTCAGCTGGATCTAGTCCCTCATCTGTCTCTTTTTAAAGCCAAAAAAATTGTCCTGGATGTGCAGTGTGGGCTCTGTGCAGAGGTGGGAAACTGAGCAGCTGAGAAAGGACTGAGGAAGGGAGTGCTCAGGGAAACCAGCTCTCTGCCACGAAAAGTAGCATTAGGAGCTCCAGGGAGAGCTGTTAAAAGCAGAGCTGTGTTTGAGCTGGATTTGGAAACAGACTTCAGGGAAAGTGTTGGAGAAATACGTAGTTAAGCTACTGGAAGATACAAACATGTGCTCATCTCTGGTGGAGGGCACAGGAGGCATCACCACACCTTGTGGCACCCCCAAGCAGGATGGGTGATGTCCTGCTCGTGCTTCACTGCACGCAGCGTGATCCACGGCCAGCTGGTGTGAGTGCAGGGGCCTGACACCTTAGTGCTGGCCTGGCAGCCTGTGCTGCATGCCCTGCTCTGAAATGCCACAATGTCATGGCATGAGCCCCAGCCTCAGGCAGCTGGGGGCAGACACCTACACGAGCTGTTGGATTCTCTGGATTGGCAGAGTGACGTGTTCAGCCATCGGTGCGGGGCTCGGCGTAGTGCAGCACTTCAGACTGTGAGGAGAAACCTGAACTGTTTTTCACTCATCACTTGATGCTGGCTGTTCACTGGAGGGTTCAGCCCTGTGGCTGTGAGGCTGAGGACCCTCTGCAGCCCTCTGGGGGGGAGGAAGGGGCCGTTTGCTCTGAGGGGCTCAGCCTGGGCCGTGCCGAGCCCCGTGGGGCGATCGCTTCTTTGGCCCGTGGCCTTTCGCTTTTCTGAGCATTTGAGAGCCACAGGCTGGGAGCTCTGCCTTGAGTAGTCAGCACAGAGCCCGAAACTCTCTATTAGAGCTGCTCTTCCTTATAAGGAGAAATGGCAGCGTGCTGGTGCAGCCTTCCCCGGGCAGCTGTGCACATCTGGTGCAGCTCCAGCCGGCCGGCGGGGCTGGGGGGACTCGGGGAGGGCTCCGAACTGCTGACAGCTTCCAGGTATTGAGTTAGGGAGCCAGCTGCTAACTCTCCCCCTCCCGAGCTTAGGGGGTGCTTGGTAATAACACCAGCTTTAAAACAACAAAAACAAAAAAATGCCTAATTTTTGAACGGTGCAACATTTGCAACTCCTTATTGCAGGATATTTGCCTAGAGTTCAAGGGTTTGCTGCATTTAAAAAAACAAAAAAGACAAATTTCTGGGAAGAAATGCAGCAGGGATGGTCCTGGATACCTCTGGTTCCAAGGTCCTGTTCATGATCTTGCTGGAAGGTGAGAGGTGACCTAGGGAAGTATTGTTCTTCAGTGCTCATACTTCCCCTAGCTGGACTTTCTCTCCACCCTTCCTGCTTGCCCTCCTGTCATCTGTGACGGGGTCACAGAAATCCTTTGTCACTGTTTTCAGTGCAAATTGTGCTTTTCACAAGCACCCTGAGCAGCTGCCGCTCCCTCGATGGCGATTTGCCGCTGATGTTGGTTTATCCCAGCTGAGTGGGGTGTGTGGCTCAGTGTCACACCACGGCACGGCTGCTGAGGGCTTTTCAGACAGTTCTAAAAGCAAAATTCTGTGTGTCTCCAATCTGGCTTTTGGCAAATCTCCTGGCTGCACTAAATGAAATGTTGCTTGTTGTGCAGTGTGCTACCTGAATGTTCATGTTTACTAATCACTTGCGCTTTTTTGCCCCTTTCCCCATCCCCTTTCCCTCCCCCACTTCTTCTCCTCTCTTCTATTTTCTCCTCCTAGAAGCCTAGACTGTCTCCTAACACTGGGGCTGCCATTGACACGAGACCAGTGTACTTTTCTACCTGCCATTACACTTCTAAAATCTTCAGCATTTTAATCAGAGCTCTTGCTTTCCATCCCTGGACTTTGCGTGTAGAAGAAGCCCAAGGGTGGCGGTGCCGCCGGCCGAGCAGCCCTCCTCCTCCTCCTCCCTCTGCTCTGCAGTGCTTGTTGAAACCTTCCTTCCTTTGTGTAAGCACAAACGTGCATGATGGTTTTTAACTGCACCATTTCAGCACCCCCACTGGTTTTCAAATCACAACTACAGCTCCATTTTTAGTTCGACCACTTTTAAATTTAATTTCCCCCCTTTCCCACGGACGCTGAGTGACAGAAGCTTGGGTGTGAAGCTGGAGGTTGTGCTTTCATAGCCGATGGGCCCACCATGACTGCAGCTCCTTTCCCTTCTCCCTGTACTCACCACAGCCTTCTAGAACAACGCTGAGTTTTACCTGCCTTGATCCTTGCTGCTTTGAAACCTTCTCCTGTGGGGTTTTAATCTTTCATAATGCTGTCTCCTTCAGAACAGGCGTTTTCACATCATAGCACTTATCATACAGACTTGAGAAGGAGATTAGGGAAAGCCATGTTTACTGAGATACGAGCAGATTGTCTCTGGATTGGGAGGGGTAGATGTGGGGTTCAAGCACTTAGCATCAACTAGGAACATAAAGGAGAACAGCCAACCCCAAACCGCTGCCTCGGTAGCTGCTTTGCTGTCATGCTGCTTCCTGCAAACCTTGGAAGTAAGAAAACAGCCTTTCCTTAACCTCATACTTCTAGCCTTGTTTTGGTAATGGCAGCCCTGGATGAAATTTTACCTGCTGTGGAAAATAATCTGCCCCATCTTAAAAGAGAGAGACAAAAGATCTAAGCTGTTCAATCTGTGCTCGGGTGACGATGAGTTCCCAGCGGTGCCTGGCTGAACCTTAAACAGAGCTAGAAGAGCTCAGCGAGTCCCTTGTGAATCCTGCTGTCTCCATAAAGCTGCAAAGCTTCCCAAACTCAGAAGTATTGGTTACTACTGTTGAACAGATAAAATGCCAAAGGAGGAAATAATTTAGAGAGACTACTTGGTGTCTGCCACGGGGCAAGCTCAGCCCAGGGTTTGTAGCTGAGGGAGTGTTTTGTTTGAGGTTAATTGTGCTTTGTAGCCAAAGGTGCTTTGCCTGCAACGCCTGATGAAAGTACAGGATTTGTGGGAACCCACATCCAGCCTAAAGTAGGATGTGATTCTCCAAATGGCCAAAAGCTAGAGTGCTTTCATTGCCTACAAGTGGGATTTTCTTGTTGTGAAGAGAGCAGCTTGCATCTGAATTCCTGGTACCCAGCTGGTACCAACGACTACTTTACTGGTCTACCAATGGTTTACTGGAAGAGTTAACACCACCAGGTTTTCTTTGAAGGGTCTCCCTTAAACTGTGACCCATCCACTCCTGATTTGTGTTGTTTTTTTTTTTTTAAATCTGAGACCTCACATGCTCCCCACGGAGGGTGACAGTGTCCAAAGCTGCTGCAGTGAGTGGTGTGTGACCAGCCTGTTCAGTGACTGCATCAGGACTCGAGGCTTTTGTTCTCTAATTAGGTGCCAATTTAGTGCTTTACCCACCTTCAAAGCCTCCTTAGACATCCATGGTGCCAGTTTTTGAGCAAGTGACACTGCTGGCTTCTTCTCCAAGGTGGATAGCTGTGGCTTCTGAGGAAAGCCTGGTGCCCACAGGCTCTGCTGCCAAAGCCAGGCTCCTCCCTTGCCAGTCCAGCCTGGCAGAGTCACCACGGGATTGCTGAACACCAGCAGCCTTTGGGACCAGATGCTGACCCAAAGTACAAAAATGGGCTGTGAACTAGAGCAGTGGTGGCAGTTGGGCTGCAGGTCACAGGCTGTGACAGATTGCCCTCTCTTCCTGGGTGTGCTGGGAATATTGCCACGTGGCAGCGTGTAGCCAGCAGCCTCCACCTTTGAGCAGCCTCCCAGGACTCACCAGTGCCCCTCTGGAGTGGTGGAAGGTCCTGCTGCCACGGGTCTGTGGCCACCCAGGAGCATTTCTCCAGCCATACCTCCCACAGCAGCTCTGCTCGGTCCCCCGATGGCTGAGATGGGAGCAGTGGGATGTGGAGAGGGGCCTGGGTCCTGCTGTGTGCCAGGGTGTGCTTTCCTCTTGGGGCATTCTTTTGGCAGGAGATTGTTGTGTTCTTGGATTTATTTTTAAAGACCTCATTGTATTTTTTTTTAATGTGGTTGACTTTGGAGCAAGGGAGCACCACGGCTGGTCTGGAGGCATTTTACCTTGGTGTCCCACAAGTGATTCTTTCTCACCTTTTGCCTTAAGTGGGCTTAACTACTTGTGCCCTAGAAATAGAGATAAATAATAAATTACAGGGAGCCATTTTCAGACTGAATAAGAGAAGGTTTCAGGTGAACTGAGTATCAGACTTTCTCCCCCTCCCAGGGATGCTTTATTTTACTGAAGTGCAATTATGCTTTAAAGAGCTGGTTTGAGGGGAGTTCTGGCCCTCGCAGCAGCTGCCTGGGTCAGCTTGCTCTGAGGGGTGGGCAGCAGAGCTGGGGAGCAACCTGCCTGGCACGGGACCCCTCCAGTGACCTGGCTGGGCTCCTGGCAGCTCCCCAGGGCCAGTCTGGAGCAGACCAGGGCCAGTGCAGTCACTCACACGAGGGGGACACCCCAGGGCTTCGGTCGCTGTCTCAGCTGCCAACACAAATAATTCATTCCATTTCTCCACCACTTTTGGTTTCCCCTCCATATTTTCATCCCTGTTTGTTTGAAGCGTGGCTGTGGCTCACGGGAGTGCCTGTGAGGGAGGCTGGAGGAGGGGAGCAGGAGGTGTGTGTGCTGGGGGGCTCCTGCCAGGGGCTCTGCAGCCTCAGCCGGGGCTTCGGCGGGGGCAGACGTGGAACGTGCCCGAGGGGGTCTGGGCACCTTGACCAGGGGCAGCTGGGGTCCATGCAGAGCATTGTGTCTTTTGTCACTCCCAGAAAATGTCCGTGTACCCTGCTGACAATTCAGTGCAGGGAAGCACTCTGCTGGAGCATGTGCTTCATTTCCAGTCAGCCAGGTAGCTCCCAGCTCTGCTGACATGTCACGTCACCCAGCCTCTCCCCTGGCCTCTGATGCTGTGTGAAACCCTCCCAGCGCCTGGGAGAGCTCTCTTGTGCTTACAAGCTTCTCTGTTATCTCTTCTGACTTCTCGGGATGATTCCAATGCTTTGTATGCTGTGAAGCTGTGTATCACTGTGGAATAAATCACCCTAATAAACATCTCTGACTAACCTCTCCAGAGTTGTACTGTGGTCAGAATCTCCTGGGTTGTGCTGCTTGCTCACGGTTCCTGTCTGCAGGGAGCTGCATGTGCTCCATTAACCACTCGGGTGCTAGTCAGGAAATGCCTTAAACTGGACTAGTCTGCTCTTTCAAAACAGGTCCATCAAAAAGTTGCTTTAGTTAATACATGGAGAAGGAAATTCTTTCAATAAGCCACATGGTTTTGATGTTGAGAAGGGGGGTGGGCAGAAATAAAAGGAAAATTTTTCCCCACTGTGCTGAAGGCATAAAACGTGAGTGGGGATGGATGGGATGGGTGCTTGTTTCTGTGCTGGACTCACAAGGGACTTAAACTCTGCACGTGTGCCCTGGTTAGTAAGTCACGTCTGGTGTTTGCAGCAGTTATGGCTTAAGGGGCCTGGTTTTTGTGAGGATTCACAGAAAAATGACATGTCTGTGGGTTGGGAGTCCCCACTCAATATCTCACAGGGAAGCAGTGCCCTGCCACCCCAGCAGAGGCTCAGCCTTTGCTGTTGGTTACCTAACCCTCTTTTCTTGTTGAAAAAAAATGAGAGTGCACAAAGTTTTAAAAACAACAAACGAACAAAACCCCAAAACCAAACAACCAAACCAACCGACCCAAGAAAACCCCCAAAAAACCATAAGGAAGGAGTTTTTAGGTCTAGTGTTTTGTAAATAGGACACTTCAAGGTGTGTTTTTCGATTAAAGTGTTTTTTTTTTTCCTTTCCTCTTTTATGCCTGCCTAGCCCCTGTCTGGTGCAAGTTTTTATTTATAAAGGCTTTTCTACGTGCTGGGGGGCGGGGGGAGCTCTCCAGGCTTTGCAGAGAGGGTCTGCAGCCAGCCACGCTCGCCGCAGGAGAGCTGGAGTTCTCTGCTCTCCAGTCTAAAAACAGAATGAGTGAATAATTGAGCAGCCGTGTCTGCTCCTCAGCCAGGCCTAAGAGCTCTCCCTGGGTGGCTCTTGGAGCTTTGGGGGGGTTATTTTTAGGCCTGAGGTGTGGGGGGGAAGGGGAAACATCTCGACGAAGCGGGTGCAGAGGTTTGGGGGTGTCGCTGCCGCTGAGGAGCTGGGTGGGAGCTGGAGGTGCTGCCGGGGCTCTGCAGCCCCCCCCATGCTCCTGGGGGCTGAGTGGGGGGGATGAGGGCTCGTGCTCTGCGGGGTGCCCCCCGTGTGGGCTCTGGAGGGATGAAGAACCTGCGTGGCTTCCTGCAGCTGGCCGAGGAGCTGACTCACAGCTGGGTCACCTCAACTCCTGAGCGACTCCTGAGCTGTTCAGGAAGCAGTGATCAAAGGGCTCTGCTGGCTGAGAGGGTTGGGGTTGTTCAGCCTGCAGAGGAGAAGGCTCTGGGGGGACCTTCTGGTGGCCTGCCAGGGCTTCAAGGGGACAGTCAGAAAGCTGGGGACAGACTTTAGAGCAGGTCCTGTTGGGACAGGACAAGGGGGGATGGTTTGAAACTAAAACATGGAAGTTTTAGACTAGATAGAAGGAAGAAATGTTTGACACTGAGGGTGCTGAGCCCCTGACCCAGGCTGCCCAGAGAGGTGGTCGCTGCCCCATCCCTGGAACCATCCCAGGGGAGGTTGGGGGGGCTCTGAGCACCCTGCTCTAGCTGCAGATGTCCCTGTCCCTGCAGGGGGTTGGAGCTAGATGACCTTCAAGGTCCTTTCCAACCCAAACCGTTCCACGATTCTTAAGCTTCCCATCTGCTGAAGCACTGAGGAACGCTGGGAACATTGGGGTAGACTTTTGTTCAGCACAGGACCTTGCTTACAAAACCTGACCTCTCTGCAGAGCCCTTCCCATGCCCTGGAACAGTTTGGGGTCTGTAGTTCTCACAGGGCTGAGTGTTCAGTGGAGTGTCATGCAGAGAACAGTCACTGAGCACTGGGGTGGCAGAGGAAGATGACTCAGGGGACCACCAGGGGACTGTCCCTCAGTGCACCTTTTGTTCATACAGAGCTTCTGTATGGCCTGGCTGGACCACTTGACTCTACCTGATGGACACGTGAGTTCTTGGGAGCTGAGAAGGTGCCTTGTGAGCTGCTTACCAGTGGTGCTCTAGGTACATGTGAAGACTTGGGGCAGCTTGGTGTTAAAATCTTACAGATTTCAGTCCGTGGGTCTTTGTTGCCCTTCCCCACCTTGTTGAGTGTTAGAGTCACATTGGCTGGAAGTGCTGCAGATGTGCACTGACCACAGTGAGGGAGCACGTCCCCAGAGACAGGGGACTGTCCTGGCAATTGTCTACATCCTTGCTGTGAAGACTTGGGGCATTTTTGTGAATATTCAGTTCAGGATGCTGGTTTCAGATGCACCTTGAGATGACTGTGTGGGTCTCTGATGCCACGAGAATAACTTTATTTGAGGAACTGTGACTCTGGAAGATGGAACAGGGGAAATCTATTGGTCTGTGTGGAGGAGGAGCAGGAGCCAGCTGCTACTGACACAGCCTTTCATTTTTAGATGAAATTTTAGTGGAAAGAAGGTTGTGTTGTAGAGCACCTCTGAGGCCTCTGGTGTTCTGCTATTTGTAAAGCTAGACAGGACCACCAGTGACCTCTGCCTTAATGCCTGCTGTGCAGGGTGCTCCTCAGGGAGTACCTCCCATGCCAGACAGATGACTTTTTTTGCCATAAATACCTGATTTTGATTTCTTTTACTATCTGAAGGCTTTTAATCATCTGTTTCCTTGGGTAGGTTCTGTATGATTCCTACCAGAAATGCTCTTTTTGTTAAAAAAAAAAACCCAACAATCCCAAACAATTATTTCTATTTTAAATTCAGTGAACTTCAAACAAGCAAACCTTTGAGAAATTTCCTTCCAGGGTAGGTAGGTGCAGACTGATCAGCTCACCTCTCCTGTCTCTAAAGGGTGTTGAAGGCTGTTGACAATGAGCAGCTCTAAGTCAGTCTGTTCATGATCCCTGTGTTAGGCATCAACAGGGAGATTATTTTGATTCCAAGATGATTTCTGAACCCCAGGGCCCAGAAGTGTCCCCTAATATGCATCCAGGTGCATACATATTTGTAACAAAACCCAGGCCACTTCTGAGGACATGCAGCTGACCTGGTGCAGCTCTGGAAGCCTCAGCACAAGAAGGGAATGAACCTGCTGGAGCAGGGCCAGAGAAGGCTACAAAAATGATTGAGGGCTGCAGCCCCTCTGCTGGGGGGCCAGGCTGAGAGGGTTGGGGTTGTTCAGACTGGAGAGGAGAAGGCTCTGGGGAGACCTTCTGGTGGCCTGCCAGGGCTTCAAGGGGACAGTCAGAAAGCTGGGGACAGACTTTAGAGCAGGGTCTGTTGGGACAGGACAAGGGGGGATGGTCTGAAACTAAAAGAGGGAAGTTTTAGACTAGAGAGAAGGAAGAAATGTTTGACCCTGAGGGTGGTGAGCCCCTGGCCCAGGCTGCCCAGAGAGGTGGTCACTGCCCCATCCCTGGCACCATCCCAGGGGAGGTTGGGGGGGCTCTGAGCACCCTGCTCTAGCTGCAGATGTCCCTGTCCCTGCAGGGCTTGGACTGGATGACCTTGGAAGGTCCTTGGCTTCCCAAACCATTCTATGATTCTATAAAATGAAGTGTGTACACAATTTGTACTACTTCCCTGCCAGTAACTGTTTCTTAGTGTAGGTACTATGTCTGGTAGCAAGTTTGGAGTTGGCCTCTGATGGGCACTCACTAATACTTCAGGGAAAGGGAGTGTAAATGAGATAAACCTTAGGCTGGCTGACTGGAAATTCTGATTAGATCCTGAAGTTCCATCCACTGACATAAACCAGCCCCTTTTTTACATATGTTAAATGACATGCTCAAGGAGCTTTTCTTCTGGGCTGTAGTCTTGTTTGCTGTTTGTATCCAATCAGCTTAAGTGGTTGTGTAACGAGCTGTTATGAGTGTGCAGGGCCAGGGAGCTGCGTGCTGGGGTGCTGGGGTGCCCGGGTGGGGGGACGTGTCCCCTGCAGCTCCCTGCCAGCAGGCACACTGGGGTGCTGGGGGCCGTGGGGGTGGCACGACGTGGGGAGACAGAGCCCCGGGGTGAGGAGGGGAAGGGGTGGGGGTCAGGAGTCAGGAGGGCTGTTGGTTTTCCCCAGGCCAGCTCTCTGCTGAGCACCCCCCTGGGTTCCTGTGGGGCTGCTTGCTGGCACATGAAGGGCAGGGAGGGTGGCAGTGGGGAGGTGCTGGGAGCCTGTGGAAGCTCCAGTGGTGGCCACAAGTGAGAGGAGGGGCCTTTTGTGTCAGCAGTGCTGCTGCCATGGCTCTGTCTCTCCTAAATGGTATTTTCCCAGCAACCTGCTACTTTTGCTTTTCGCTTTATTGCTTCTAACCTTTGATTCAAAGTTGGAATGTATCCTGACTTGACTTGCTGAATAGAAAACAAAAAAGCTTATAAAGAAGTGGTGCATATGTCGAGAAGTCTATTAAAAGCTTTATGGTAAGGCTTAGTGGGATTAAAAAATGATAATACAAACCCTTTAGTTTTTGTAGTGTGTTTAAGAGTCATTCTAGCAAGCATCTGACAGCTGGGTGAATTAATGTGGGGTTTATAAAGCCTGAACTCCCTGAGCAAGTAGCTGTTACTTAAAATATTCAAGCCCTGAGCTTTCAAGCTTGTTTCTTGAATTTACTATCTTATTAGTGCATTTAAGTCACCTGATTTTTAGAGCTATACTTTACAAGTATTGAAGAAGTGCACGGACGAGTATTTAACAGAAAGGGTGAACCCTTTTTCTTCCTGTCTGTGCTTCAAGCTCATCAGCCTTCACACAAAATCAGCTTGATTGCCATTTCCCAGCACTTTGTCTCTGTGTCCCCAGAATATTTTTGTACACATAATCCTGTAAATGGTTGGACATTGAGGCAGCCTTTTTAAAAGAGGGTGTTTTCAAGAGTTTTTGAGGCAGGCAGAAGAGAGACAGAGGCTCATTGCTGTGAACAAGTAAAGCCACTTACTTACCCTGACTGGTTTATCATCCATAGTCATGCTTGTGTCCTACACTTCCATTACCCCTTTTGCCTTTGATTAACCTGCCTTTCTGGGACTCTACTGCAGCTTGAAAAGATACTTTCTTCTCTTCTTCTCTCTTCAGTGTCTCAGACAAGATCCTGATTCTTTTCTTGTTCATTCTGGTAGCTGGTACTACAGTTCTTGCAGTGACTCTTTAGATTGCTGCAATTTATGTGCCCTGTATGCTTGAGAGACTTCTCAAAGGACAAGAAGGTGACTGACAGGACTGTAAAACACATCAAGATGAAGCTGAGTCTCCCCACTTTATTATCACCTTTTTGTTAGACCTGGTTAATTACTTAGCTTAAGAAGAAGAATTCATTTTTCATATTAGATCAGTTAGCTAAATATTTGCCAGGTGCCAGGGATAAGCTGCTGAGGCAGCAGCAGTGCCCAGAGGAAGGTGACTCTGCAGGGCTTGTTCCCTGTGTGGGCAGGAGGGTGGCCTGGAGCTGGCAGCTCCCATCCCGGCGTGTGCCAGGCGGGCAGCTCCCGGTGCCCTGGCACGGTGCACGGGCTCTCTCCTCCAAAACTCAGCCTCTTTTCACCTCTTCCTCCACTTCAGCACCCGTGGGCTCTGTTTGTGCTCACAGCTGGTGTAACAGGGCTTTGTCCTGCTTCAGCAGTGCAGGCAGTGCTGTGTGCCGGGATGTCAGGGGGGCTTTGAGAGGTCGTATGGCACGGGCTAAATATGAACCTGGGGGCTAGAAACTTCCCTAATCCTGGCTCTAGTTGTAGCTCACTCGAGGCCTTAGCTCTTTAATCTTCTTCCATTTCAGTCCCATCACTGAAAATAGGGTAAGGCTGATTATATTGTACATTTTATCTTTTATAGCTATACTGCATCTGTTATTACCACAGCGTTCTCATTTCGGTGTGTTGACTAGTGCCAGGGGTAATCTTGGATTAATCTGACCTTTTCTGGAAACAGAAAATCTTGTCGTTATGAAACGTATCTGGATGTGGTGAGGCTGAGCAGGAGGAGACCTCTGGGAGCTGGTAGTGAGGGCAGGTCTACACCTTGCACTGCGTGTGCCTTTAAAATGGCCAAGATGGAAATTCAGCTTAGACCCTTAGCTGGCTGCTTGTGGTTCCCTGTTCAACCCATAAAACTACTCTCACTGCAAGTGTTTTTGAACAACTACATCTCACTTAGTCTTGCCCGGGTAGTTCCCTGAAACATAAAGAAATTATAAATGTGTTCATCAGTAATCCCCCTTTTGCTGCTATTTTGGTACAATTTGTGCAGCTAATTGCTGGCTTCAACCCATAAAACACCAAGTGTGCTTCAGTAGAGCTTGTGTTTCTAAAATACTCAGGATTTTGTCCAGAATAGCATAGAAGTTACCTGAATTATTGCTGAGTGAGTATTGGACAGGAAAAGCTGTGCAGCTTTGTGGAGTGACAAAGCTCTGAAGGTGAGAGAGGCTCAGCCTCCTCTCCTCCTGCCCTGGCCAGGGGGCTCTGCTTGCTCCTCTCTGGACGGGTCCCTTCGGGTGATGCTGCCAGGGGACTTGTCCTGTTCTTGGACATGGTGCAGAACACGGTGGCTGCCTCCTGTCTGCCTCTTCTTTCAAGCATTTGCTCTTCCATTTTCCATTTCTGTGGATGGAGACCGTGAGGTGTCTCCTTGTCTTCATCTGCTGGGGTAAAAGCTCCCTCCGTGCATGGGGCTGGTCCCTGCTCGCTGGAAGCTTCTCCTCCTTGCTGGTGCTGATGGTCTCTGTGCCCTGGTGCTGCTGCAGGCTCTGGAGGGAGGCTGTTCCCAGAAAGCTGGTGGTTCCTTTCAGCAGCTGAGAAGGGCAAAATGAGCTGCTTCCTGGAGATGACTGGGTAGAAATTGAAATTTCTTAACAGGCATCTCTCTGTTCACATTTAATCAATGCCTGCTAAACTATGCAGGATTAACAGCTCCCTTGGGAGCTGCCGATAGCTGCAGGGCTGTGGATATTTCTGGAGACAATTGATGCTGTAGGCAACTATGAAATCAGAAACGACTCAGCAAGGCACAGCGAGGCTCTAGGAAGTGAACAAAACACAGTTCATCCCCCAGGAAAGGAACCACCTGGGAGGGACACTTGATTTCGTTTTGTCATGTTATTACATGATTTAACCTTCTTCTTTTAACTCGAGCACGCTACATTTGACCTGTCTGCTCTGAGAGAGGATTTTCTCTAGTTCTGGGTGACAGGTTAGCTTTTCCCTGCCCTCAGGGTAGTCTGGCTTCCCGAAAACCACCAAAGAGTCTGGATAAACTGCCTGACCTGCTGGGCACTTAGCAGCTACTTGCATTTCAGAGGGTTGGTGGTTTCCTCAGAGATGACTGGAGGACCAAACAATGACATTTTATTCTTCTGGAGTCCTTTTTTTCTGTGCTGGTTAAAAGTGGTAAGTTCCATGGCTGCTTAGCAGATTGAAGGGGAAAATGCCCTGCTGGTTAGTGATGATGCCACACGGGAAGGCTGGGAGGAGATGAGTTTCCTGAGCCAACCATTGAAGCTGTTGCTTCCCGACCAGCAGCTGGCAGGCAGAGCAGCAGGACCTGAGGAGTGAGAGGGGTGGGAGGGGGCTGTGCCCCTGGGGGTGCCACGTTCTGCCTGCACTGCTACTCGGCTCTCTGGGCATCCAAAGCTCTGCTCGTGGTGCTGGTTTAGGACCTGCTGCTGTAGATGAGATTTGTCAGCAGGGTGGGAAGTCCAGCTCTGATAGCAGAGAAGCATCATCTCGTGTCCACCCCCACTCCACGCAGGTAATACAGGTGAGGGTGTGAAATCTACTGCAGTGTGCCTGAGATGTGAAGTAAGAATGTTCTCTCTGAGTCTGAGGAAAGACATCTCTGCTTCTTTAACGTTAAGCTGTGGCTGTGAAGCACGATTCTTGTCGTGTTGTAGTGTTGGGGTGTTACTTTATCACCTTTCCCAGTTCAGATGGACCTCACCATAGCAACGTCCTCCTCACTGCCACTGCTCTGGCTGCAGCTGGGGCTTCCAGCAGAGACAAAGCAATCACAAACCCAGCTCACCCAAAATTACACACGTAGGGAAATGTTGTGGAAGAGAGTGAGTACCAGACACAGGAGACCAGAATGACTTCTTCAAAAGACCAGCTGTGGGATGTTGTTGGTGGGACCAACCTTTCTTATTCCAGCAGGGAGACAAAGCAAACACAAACCCAGCTCACCCAAATTACACACCTAGGGAAATGTTGTGGAAGAGGGCGAGTACCAGACACGGGAGACCAGAATGACTTCTTCAAAAGACCAGCTGTGGGATGTTGTTGGTGGGACCAACCTTTCTTAGACTGACTGAGGTGAGCGGGTCTCTGGAGGGCAGCTCTGTGTGGTAGGTATGGGCACTGGCTCCCAGCTGCAGGCCTGGCTTCTTGGCACCCCCCTGGCACTCTGCTGCTTTCAGGTGTTCCTTCAAACTCCCTTGGTTCACTAGATCAGAGTTAATCCTGTGTTTATGGTGTTCTGAATATGTCTGTGTTCTACAGTCCATGGACTTAAGAGAGATAGAGCTAGATATATAATACTGTGGTTTTTTTTTTTCAAACCAGCTGAGTACACAAATCTAAAACAATGGTGAAGAATGGGAATGTCCATTTACTGTTTGCACCCAGAGGAAATACAGGCCCTCCAGATGCATGTTTGAAAGGGACATGGTGTGACACGGATGCAGCTGAGACACAGACAAGCATCTACCTCATTTTCATAGGAGGCTTCCATTTGCAGTGTGTTTAGTGTAAAATACACTGCAAATAAAAACAAAAGCCATATTTTCAAACAGAATTAATTTAATATGACCTTGTCTCTTTTGTAGAATTTGGGACTCCTCCATGTGCTTGTTATAGCCCAGAACTACATGGTTCAATGCCAGTAACTTAACCCATTCTGCCCATTCCAGTCGTTTGTGGGAATCCTGAATCCCCCTGAGCAACTGAGGCACGGATGATGTTTGAAAAGCCTGCCTGGGATCTCCCCCATCTACAGGGGTGACAGAAGGTCCAGCTCTGGGCTCAGGCTCGGGGGTTATGCCATGGTGAGCCCAGTGCCATGGCCTTGCTCACAGGGTGTTCCTCACTGGGGTGTCCCCGAGCTGTCCTCTGCCTCTTTTCCTGCTGGCCACTGAGGCACTGAGCATCTTTGTTTGGAAACGTGCAGGATGTCTGGTTTAGTGATGCTGCAAAGTGAGCAGGAACCGGGAAGATGTTCCTGGGGAGTCAAACCCAGATTCTAACAGCTGTAGGTAGAGGAGTGATTTTTTTTAACCAACACCTTGGAAAATAGGTGTTTTCCTGTCCCAGCCTGGGAGCTGTGTCGTTGCTTCCACTCCCTAAAGGTTACTTAGAATTTTTTTTCTGCCTTCCACACTAATGGTACTGTGGAAGTGATATAAGCAGCTGTTCATGCCAAATAGTGGCTGTACTTCCACCTCCCTAACAGTTGTCCCAGTAAACGTAAGGAGAAGGATCTGTTCCCTTTCCTTCTTTTTTTCCTAGCTAAACCACTTGAACTCTTAGTCTTTTCTTCATGTTATTCCAGAAGACTTCAATATTGTTGTGCATCTTCCAATCCCAGGTCCTCATTCTGTGCTGTGTCCCAGCCTCGCCGTGTTCGATGAGGCTCAGCCTGTGCTTCTCCCTGAACTCCCTGTTGGTGGCATAAATCCTGTTAGTTCATACTTTTGGTCCCTTGCCTGACTTTGAGTTTCTCTGTGTCACTGACTCCTGTCTGCTGTTCTGATTCTCCACATCACTGTGCTGTTCCTGGGTGGCATCCTCCGGCCGTCTGCTGACCTGAGCCCTTAGCTTCATTTCAGCAGAGCCCTCTCTGATTTCTGAGATTACAAATAAAAGTGTTCAGCCTGAGTTATTCTGGATTCTTGATCTTCCAAATCTAATAACTAGTTCTGTTCCTCCAGCAAGATCATTCCCCTTTTGACATTGCCTTGCTGCTTGTCACTTAGCCAGTGCTTTATTTACCTTTCTGTCATTTCCTTGTTCCTCCAGTTCCTCTAACGTTTCCCCTGGCTACAGATAAAAATACTTCCCTTTCAGCTAAGTCAATGCTGTGTCTAGAAAATCTGTTATGTAGCATCTCTTAGGTTAACACTGTCCTGGTTTTCAGTGATGCAAACCACTTATCTGGCCAAATGTCGCTCGGTGGAAACAGTTTGGGAAGGTTTTAGGGGCTGATCAATGTCTCAATCTTACAACAAAATGACTGCTTAAGAAAGAAAAAATCTGCATTAATATGTCTATTGCTTGAAGTTTCAGATCCTTTAATGCAAACAAATGCATTAAACTTTGTACTTTTAGTTCTACTTGTAGTCTCTACTAGTAGTTTATTCTACTAAAGCCATGAGTTGGAATCAAATAGTCACCAAAAGATCCAAATTAGACTTGCCCAGGAGGAAGAGTAGATTTACCTGGCCCAGACTTTCAGGTAAAAAGAACCAGATACATAAGCTGATTGTTGGTTTCAACTGCCAGTCGTGGGCTTTGTGTTGATGATCAAAGAGCTGCTCCTAGGGGTTGCATCAGTTTTTGTCCCTCTCATTCTTTAGGCTGTCATTAAAGGGATTTCCTCGGAGCTGGCCTCAGAAGGCAGCCTTGCTCACTGAACCAGTAATGCAGGGGTGCTGAAACTGCTGGTTCCTCCTCAGGATTATGGCTAGTTGAAGGTGAACTGGGTCCCACAGGTGCTGTCCTTGCTGTGGCTTGTGCTGATTCCTGTCTCAATAGTATCTGTGGCTCTGCTACAGCATAAATGTTTCAGCACTAAATCCCAGTGAAGTGGGCAGAGGTAGCCAGAGCAGGATGGCTCCCTGCACAGCTCTGAGTCATGGAATCACAGAATGGGCTGGGCTGGCAGGGACCTGAAAGCTCATCTAGTTCCAATCCCTCTGCCATGGGCAGGGACATCTCCCACTAGACCAGTTTGCCCAAAGCTCCATCCAACCTGGTCTTGAATGCTTCCAGTGATGGAGCAACCACAACTCCTCTGGGCAACCCCTTCCACTGTCTCACCACCCTCAGAGTGAAGAAATTCCTCATTTCTAATCAAAGTCTCCCCTCTTTCAGTTTGAAGCCATTACTCCTTGTTCTATCACTGCAAACCCTTGTAAAAAATCCCTCCCCAGCTTTCTTGTAGTTCTCCTTCAGATACTGGCAGCCCTCAGCAGGTCTCCCCAGCTGGAGCCTTCTTCTCTGCAGGGTGAACACCCCCAACCCTCTCCTGCTGGGCTCCCAGCCGAGGGGTTCCACT
>NW_008628943.1:76716-77295 GCF_000691845.1 Merops nubicus
GGACTCCAGAGCTGCCCCAGCACTGCAGGGGGGTCTCCCAGAGCTGGCAGAGGGGCAGGATCCCCTCCCTGCCCTGTGCCCACGCTGCTGGGGGGGCAGCCCAGGATGAGGTTGGGGCTTTCTGGTCTGCCCCCACACACTGTTGGCTCCTGTTGAGCTTTCCATGCAGCAGCACCCCCAAGTCATTCTGCTGGACTCGGTGGTTAACACAAGTGTTGTGTTTCAAGCCCTACCTCTGAAAAGATTTTTGGAGGGCTTTGAGTTTTGTTTTTTTTTTTAATTTTGTTGATGTACTTGGCAGCAACCTCCTGCCTTACTGTCTGCAGGACTCCCTTGCATCCTTGGGGTGCTTCCTGGGGGACCAGGGGCAGGAGGCACGTGCTGCTCCCCGTGTCCCCGTGCGGCCGTGGCGGCGCGGTCGCCCGGCTGCTGTCAAGGGCAGACGTTCTGTGCACTGTGGCATTTTCCCCAGACTGGGAGCAGAGCAGGAGCCTGGTGTGCCCCCGGTGCAGAACTGCCCTGCGGGGCGCTCGCTGCGGCTGGAGCTCCCCAGCCCAGCAGAGGCTGGCGCTAGGCCCG
>NW_008628943.1:77321-78261 GCF_000691845.1 Merops nubicus
CAGCTCTGCCTGAGCTGGGGGCCTGGGACCCGCCTCTGTCAAATCCATCTAGGTGAGACAGCTCAGTGTTAGACCAGAGACCCGACAGACAGTTAGTCTTTTTTGCCCCCTTTTTCCTTTCCCCCTGGGGCTGCGGGGTGTGGGTGGGTGCAGAGCCCAGCTCCACCAGCAGCCCTGCCTGGAGGTGAGCTGCTTCCCTCCAGAGCTGGGCACGGCCCCCAGCGCCTCGCCCCCGGGACTGAAGGTACTTTATTGATCAGCTTTACAAAGAGAAAATGATATCGACTGGATTTATTAAGCCCCACAAAACACCCAAGCCTCCTTAGCGGGGAATTAAAATATTCCTAGAAAACTGGCTGGCTGTGTGCAAGGCTGCAAATTGGAATGATGCAAAAGAGCAGAGCCAGCACCTCTTTTTCCTCTTCCTCAATACATAGGCATGGGATGGTAGATTCTGCTAGGATTATGCAAATGGCTGCATGCTTTGATGTCAGGAGTTTGACACGAGCTGGAATTAACGACCATAAAACTCTATTACAAACGTGGCAGATAGATTTCTCCTGGCTGCCTCCAGTTCCTCACGTGAGCCCGGCGCTTGCCGTGGGATTTCAGAGAGGAAAGTAGGTCAGCACGACGTGTGTGTGAAGAGGGGCTGGAGTCGCTGCTTTAAACAAGCATCACGGGGGTGCTGAGGGGAAATCTTCTATTTTAAGCACTTCTTTCCATTATCACTGTCGCCTTCTGCAGAACAGGCACATGGGGAGTCGTGTGTGTGTGCCCCACAGATGGGCTGCGGGGAGCTGCAGGGAAGGTGTGGGTAGATCCACACACGTGCCTGTGGATGTATATATCTATAGGTACGTGTTTGTATGTGTCAGGGGTGACAATCTCTGTTGTTGCTTCTGGCTGGTTCCTCTGCGTCTCATGTGAAGCAGGCAGG